>NC_089322.1:510000-512500 GCF_036669915.1 Pocillopora verrucosa | reverse complement strand
GTGATGAAAGTAGTGATAAATCTTCAGGTCATGAAATGGTGCGAGGTGATTCAGATGAAGAAATTGTGGAAGAGGAATCAGCCAATACCAATGTGAACAAATCAGACCAGTCTAAAAAGAGAAAGCGTCCAAGCAAAGCGAGGATTAAAAAAGAATGCCCAGTACCCTACTGTCATAAGATTGTTGTTCATCTGCCAAGGCATTTGCAAAAAGTGCATGATTGGCCAAAACATCAAGCTCGTGCTGCAGTATTGCGGTTTAATTTACGTAAGAAATATTCCTTTTCAACTGCAGAGAGTGCAGCTGCTGGCAATAGGAAAGGGAAAACAAATGCTGATGAGCATGGGCAAAAGAGGTGCAACAAGGATTACCACAAAAAGAGATGTTGTCCAATGGTAGGGTGTTCTGCAGTGGTCAAAAGGTTACCTGCACATTTGCAAACTGTTCATGGTTTCAGTCCAAAGTCATCAAAGTACAAGGCCTTGTTAAGTAAAGCTCTTCCACAACCCAAAAGGCCCTATTCAGTTCAGATGATTGAAAAGAGAGCTGCTGCTATCAAGAGAATTGAAACTGAACCACCTATGCCTGATATACCTGTAGTGGATACTGTGAGAAATGATGAAGATGAAGAAATGGACTTGGAAGATTTTGAACAAACTGAGACTTCAACCACATGTGATGTGATTTTAATTGAAGATGATGTGGATAGCAGCAAGAGTCCTGACCCTGAAGTGTTAGTCATGCTTGCCAATTGGTTACAATCGCCGGATGGAGGTAAAAAAGATGAGAAAACAGCAAAACAACATGTGTCACAGATAAAAAACATTTTATCTCTGATTGATGCTGAAAGAAGGGTAATGTCGCTTTTCGATTGCTCCCTACTGAATGACAAATTCGTAAAGTATGCGGAACAGAAGTACGTCCCTCAAACAATCAAATCGTACTTCATGAGCCTGCGTCATTTCTACAGCTATGTTTTAGCAGAAAAGCCAGTAATTGATGCCACAACCGAGCTGGTTACTCAGATGATAGAAAAGGTAAAGAGATGGTCTTCTTCCTACAAGAGATCTAGCCAGAAAAGAAAGTGGGAAAAGATGGAAGAAGACAGGGTTGAACTTGTTACACCTGAAAAAATCCAGCAGTTTGAAAGAAGTCAGACTGGCAGGGATGCTGTCATTTTGCTGGGAAAATTGAGTGGAGCACACAGTATTGAGATCACCCAAAGTCACTATACTCTTCTGAGGGACTTTCTTCTCGTGCAAATTTCGATCGACAATGCAAACCGGGCAGGAGTGCTGTCAAACATGACTGTGAAAGAATTTGAACGCGGTTACAAAGAAGATGACAGATTCATCATGAATGTTATGAAACATAAAACATTTCATGTCCACGGCCCAGCGCAAGTCATTCTTACTAGCAATCTGCAAAACTGGATCAGTATCTTTATAAAACAAGTGAGATCAAAGCTGCCATATATTACAGCAGAGAAAGAACAACCATTGTTCCCATCTTGGAATGGAAAGAAATTGGAATCAGGCCAAATTAGCAAAGCTATTCAGTCCGTTTGGAAAAAGGCTGGAATTGCAGGACCAATCCACAGCACACTCTTCAGAAAAGGTGCAGTAACAGTGTGTCACAGCAGCCAGAAGGAAATGACCAGTGACCTCGCAGACTTGATGGCTCATAAAGAAGATACTGCAAAGAGGTGTACAGTGCTATATTACTTGTTACTAGCTTTTCAATCAGTATATTATTTTGTTTGGAACAAATTTTTAGATTTTCGATTTTCAAATTTATTGTGGCCTTTGGGTACATGTACATGTATTTACATTGTATTAGGCTGAGAGTTGCTCTATCATTTTAAAGTGCAGTTTTACAAGAATTAAGGCATTGAGCAATTTCTTAAATGTTTGAGACTCTTGGATCAAATTTTGTGGTGATCAAACACGAATTATCAAAGTTACAAGCGATTATCTCAAGCCTTGCAATTTACAAAAATTAAGATTGCTTTTTCATATGCTACACATTAGATGATTTTTTTTTTTGTTAAGGCCTGATCAAGCAAGCCCTAAAAGTTAAAGTTTACTTAAGGCAACTTACAGGAAAATCTGTACCATATATTTCCTAAATAAGCAACTTCTTTATATTTTTCTTTAAGCTCATTGTGGTTTACAAAATTATTCTGTGTTGTTGTGGGTCAAGGTGCTTGTTCTAAATTCCAAACAAATTTATGCAACTTTCTGCTGTTTGGAATAACTATGCTTTCGAACATGTTATTCCCAAAGGTGATGGACAAACACTGACCCCCAGTCCATGGACTACCCCAATGGACTAGCTAAATGGGCTACCTTAAAATTGACTACTCCTTAAAATAATATTTCCAATGTGTACTATTTGAAGTTTTAAGATGCTATACCTTGCTTTTCTTTGTTCTGGAACCACTGAACACAAAATAGACAAGTAGATTCCTTGTTGATCAGTATTACCATGACTTAAGTTG
>NC_089322.1:300000-505000 GCF_036669915.1 Pocillopora verrucosa | reverse complement strand
TTAACATTTACAGTTAAAGTAGGCAATACTAACACACTTCTCATCAATCATCATATGGGACTGAAAGCTGGCCTCGGTTATTCTTCATCAACTGTTTTCGAGATATGTCATTTATTTTACTATTACAACGACTGGTATTAGAACATCAAATTCTCATCTTCATCCTCTCATCCTGTGTTTTGCAACTCACGCACGTTTGCGGTATTTAGGAATGTTATGGAAAGTGGAGCAGATGTTATAACTAAATTATTAACTTCAGTAATCTAATCAAAAATCACTTACACGCTGGTGTATTTCACAAAGGCCGTACATGAGTAGAGAAAGCACAGAATGACAATGAAGTTAGGGAGATTAGATGAAAAATGAGTAGGCCAATAAATGAATTATGCATTGAATTAATTCGAAGCCTCAACATCGCCCACGGGGAACCCGTAGATCCGTTCAAATTTCAGCCCCCGGGGCCAAAATTGTGTTTCAATACTCTACCCAAGTGCTGTACTTGATGGTAAATTTTTTTTGAAAAGGCAAAATGAGCGATCCTGATATTCTGTACATTGCCAAGCCCTATAAGCTATACCGGGTAGACCTTCTCTCCGGAGCCATTCGTACCCAAAAGTGAACTCTTTATCTTAAAACACCTCCACATTACAAGTTACAACACTTGTATTCGACACTTCCGGTTCAAATTCCCACCCCAACAAGGCGAGGCTCACATTCCCTAACCCTGGGCACGAACGACCGTTCCCCAACGGGGGAATGTTAAAAAGAAGTATTTTGTTTTTAAACGATTTGATTTTCTTTCGGTGGAACATAAGTAGGGAGAAGTCTTTCTTCAAGACCTTCACCGAAAGCAAGTTTCGTTATGTCTAAGATGGTGACGCTTTGATCTCCTTTGCAGAGAATAAGAATAAAAAAAAACCAAATCCTCAACATTGAATGGACTCAAATCCACGCTAACTTGCATTCAAAGTTAAATATGATGCCACAAGATAAAGCTATTTTTCTAATTGTAACGATCATTTGTTTTTCAAAACTATGCAAACGCAAAATTAAGTGAGTCCTGAAGAGAGGCTAAGGTAAGTTATTCATTAAGGTTTAGGATTGAGTGTGTGACCTTGAAACATGGGTTATTTTACAGGCCGAAACGCAAATCTCGACTTCTGAATGAAGTACAACGCCTCCTGATCTTTTCTTTTGTTATTATTAGTTTTCAGCTGGTAGGAAGGGTACACAATGGGAGTGGTTTGCAGCTTTTTGATCATGTGACAGGTTAGGAGTAACATCTACATTAAGAAATTGAAGTAGCACTTACTTCCTGATGTTTCCGAAGTGCAGTCCATGAAAAACATAGAGAACGGAAAGAAAAGAAAATCACCGGCCATCACATCCCCGTGTTAAGAAAGCATAGAAAAGTGGGAAGAGTAATGAGATATTTCCTATACGGTGCCAGAAACTTAATCAAAATATTTAAATGCTTTTCTTTTGGACATGCAGTTTCATTATCATAGTGAATGATGCAGCTGAGTTAATCCTTCCTTGTGCTTTTTAAAAATTCCCGAAAGATCAATATCAACGCTCTGACAGCAAAGGTGCGCACTGTTTTATATTTCGTTCTCCTCCTGAAAAGGAAGAGCTATAATCGTGTCGCAAAAACTTGGTGACCTGTGAGCATATTGTTATCCTGCTCGCCAGGGCAAATAAAACAAATCCACTTTATACAAAAACAGGGGGCCTCGCCATCGTGATGGAAACGTGAAAGACGTCAAACTATCCTCATTTCAAAACTTACTGGGAAAACATAAAAACACATTGAATTATTTTTAGTAAATGATTTTTATACTAGTGACTGTCAACAGTAAGTTTCGATTAAAAAAAAAAAAATTCTAAAAAATTTCTCGCCCGCAAGCATGAATGCTTCAAACAGGTAGCTGCTACACTTCTCTTTGACAAAAGTGTGATTACCATTTCACTGAAATAATTACAGAAAAGTATAAATGACATAGAATAAGTAAGTGATTAAAGAAGCGAACACATTGTTTTGCACTAAAAAGTTAATAAATTAATAAAATATCCAAAAGATTACTTACTTTGAGCTAATATTTCCATGAAAATGTTTCGTACATTGAGAGAAAAGAAAACAATCTCAAATTATGTAGTAACCAAGATTTGTTTATTGCATTTGCAGTTGAAAGAAAAAAATAGCAACAACAAACAACTAAATAAACAATAAAAATGAAATGGAAACTGAAGAAAAACATACTAAATTGTCGATAGTAACAACAATAAGAACAAGTTTAATTTTGCCTACTCGGTCCATATTATAGTTAAAGTTATTAATTATTTGATTCATTGAAAAAGGGAGAAGGAGGAGAGACAGCTCCCAATATTTGTTTGTATCTCGACCTGATTACCACAGCACAACTTGAATAGTTAGCCATCAGCCCATAGGAAAGGCGACTGCACTATTTGGACAACGGTGACAGTGATAACAAACTTACGACACTGCTGTTCATCTGAACCATCACCACAGTCATCTCCGTAACGGCAACGTCTCCATTTACTAAGACACTTTCCATTAGCACAAGTGAACTCGTAGTTTGCACACTTTCCTGTATGATAATAAAAACAACTTAAATTCAAAGACAAAATATTGAGCCTGTGTATTTAAGAAAAGGAAAAGAACAAAAAAAACCTAAAATAATCCTAACAATTTAGACATACTTCTTAGCTCTGAAGTAAAAAACTATAGAACAGTAATTTTCATCTCCGAGGTTATGCCTTTGCCTCAAAATTCTCCCCTGCTAAATATGTTTGAACCGATAAGCAGACCAATAAGCAACTCGCAAGCTCTTGCTAACACAGATTCCCTTTCTAAATTTTAATCCCTGTCGTCTACGATAGGAGAAAGTTGCCGCTGACCCTTGGTCTCTCGGTGTCATTTTTTTCTTCTTTTGACTTTTAGACTAGTTTTGAAAAAAGAAAGAGATGAGGACTCGACTTTATCCTTTTTTTGATAACATGAATATCGGTGAATTTCAGCTGTCTTGACAGAAAGGCTTTGTAAATATATATGGAAATCGATGGACATGTTTGATTAGTTTCTTTCCTCCATATCTCATACCGTCTCCCTATCAAACAGGAAGTGACCAACTAACTTTGGTTTTTGTTCCGTTCAGTTTGTCGTTTCAATCCACCTCTTTAAATCATTATTTGATACTTCAAAGATCCTCAATCTTAGATTTTCTATTGATAGTTATATGTGAACCAAATAAATACAAGCGACGTGTACAAAATATGCCATTCCTTCAATGCGGTTATCCGAGAAATATTACAAGGAAACGACACAAAGATAGATTTAGATTTATGATACTTACGGCCAGCTAATTGGCGCAGGTAAAACATGAAAGAAAAGGAAAAGCTACTCAATCGGTCTATTAGTATCATTACAATACTGTTAAGCTCTATGAAATTTTGGTTTTGGCGTACTGGCGACAAAAGTGTACGTGTAAAAGAAACATTTATCGGTAAGCTCTACATTAGCAATTTAATATCCCCTGTGTTGCGACTGTTCGCGTTTTCGCCTTTTCGCGGTCAGTTAATACAGTCAATTAAGGCAATGCCGATGGGTGCATGACTATATTTCTAGAAAAGCTTTTTTCAAATTAATATGCTAACGCTTGGGGAACTCAATATACTCGAGAAATCCCGAAGTGTTCATTCACTACATGCATGCGTAATAATGGTTGCTTTAAAAATTTATCATATAGAGCATTTTACGTTGCAAAGTACAAATCATCATTTCTGGTCTCCCAATAAATGCATTCGATTTTTTCCAACTGTAAGATACAAAAGGAGTTATCTCGTATATGAAATCGCCCCTATCTCATTCAACTAGTTGCAGTTTATTTCATTCGATTTTAAAGTGACTTTGGCCATCAGAAGAACCGTTTTCATTCCGTTAAAGTTCTTAATCTAAAGATGGCCCAATGTGACCAATATTCAACCGATAGCCGGTTCAGTTTTGTAAAACTCACTGCATAAGATTTACGTCACAACTTTATTTCGCTGTCTTGGAGGTGTTCTTGGAAATGAGGTGTTCTTGGAAAATATAGTTTTTTTTTTATATTTTTGAAAAGAGAGTTAGCCTTCCAACTTAATATTACTTTTTGATAATAGCATTTTTACGCTAACCCTATATAGAGAATAAGAAGATGTACAGAAGTAGAAGATCAACCACAGTACTTACTGCATTGTTCGTCTGATCCATCACTACAGTCAGCGTCTCCATCGCAGCGGTAAGGCGCTGGGATACACTTTTGTTGATTTGCACAAGCAAGCTGATAGCCACGACAAGTTACTAGCAGATGATTAAAAAAAACACATAAACCGTGACAAAACGTTGGCACTTCTTGTACGTTTTTTACCAAAAATATATAATGAATATTAACGGCTACTTCACGACTTGAGCAGCTTACTTTTAGTGATTGATCCTTTGTGACTGACATTTTGCAGTAACTTTTCATCACAGATCCAAGCTTGATATCCGTTAACATCCACTTTACATTTTTTCAGTTTATCGTTATGATTTTATCGAGTTCTGCATTTAATAATCTTTTCGTCGATTCAGCCCGTGCCAATTTTTTCTCCGGATGGCGCCTAAGGTCTGACTCTGTCCCGAACGTAGCCGGATACAATTTCTTGATGGCAACAAACTCCTGAGGTTAGTTTCCCTTTGTTCTCGATGAGAGATAAAGCCTTCCAATTTACTGAAATTCTCACGAAACGATTGGAGTACAAATTGCCTACATCATACGCAATTCAGAAGTTCACTGACTCAACTGTACGTGATGAGATTTACTTGTCTTTAACCATTATTGTTATTATTACCATCATTAAAAATAAACATTTATTATCCGTTGAAATTTTCATGGAAACATTTTAAGATGGCGAGTTTTCGATGAAATGTTGCAAATACCAGTAAGACACGCGAGCGAGCTTCTTACCTGAGATTTAAAGCTTTTCTCATTATTTTTTTTAATGTAACGCCAGCATGAGATATTGAATGGTTTAGACCGGTTGTTACAAGTACTTAGTGTATCAGTTCTATCGAAATTTGGTGTAACGGGTTAAGTCCTCTAAGGTCTCCTTCAGATACAGAAAAGCCTGTTCAGAATAGGGTTGGAATTTATAATTTATCTAACATGCTAAACTTCTTTTGATTATAAGGTTTCATAGGGCATCACTCGGTTGACCAAAAGTTAAACATTACAAAATGGCAGAAGCAACATACTCGCAGATGTGCAGGGGACGGCTACCAGCAAGAGCAGTAGAACAACCTGGGGATTCATGACAATCTTTGTGGAAACAAAAAAAAGGTAAAAAATAATCAAAATCGGATGTACTCAAATCGTTCCTTTTTTGGTAGGAAAGTAAGCAATCCGCTGATTGTTGTGCTGCTTAGTCAAGTTCTCCCACAGATGAAGGAATGATAGGCAGTCTGAGACTGCATGTGGCTATTAATATAGCTACTCAGTACAGCACAGTGACCAATTGACTTTCAACCAATAATTCAAAGGCAGCAAATAATCATATAAACACTTATAATAATTCATAGAGGGATAGCTCAAAAACAGTTCCTCCAGCCTCTAGGCTCCAGAGTGATACAACTATGTCTATTTTGCCTGTTCATTATAATACTTTTTCTTATTTCATTGTAATTCCATTTTTTTTTAGAAATAAATACCTGTTGTTGTTGTTGTAGTAATTAAAATAATGATAATGATGCTACTATGGTCACAAGCTACTGACAAAGGTCGAAATTACGTTTGAAAACTTGTTGTGCAATTTGATATTTCACCATCAGAACTTAGAATGAAGATTGTATGTTGACATTAGCAACAATGAAATGTTCTGATATACACAGTGCAGCTCAAAGATAAGGGGACATTGTATAGAAGTACCATGCGCACGTATCAAGCGACATACGTCGACATACTCGCATAAATACGCGTATGTCCTTCTCGTATGGGCCTTTGTCATTCCTTGCTCTACCTGTGCTTTGAGAGGCATTGAGTTGTAGAAAAAAAGAGATGGTAAGTCTTTAAGTTATTAGTAGATAGCCGTTTCCTTTAGAACGAGCGGCCAAGAACAAATAATGTAGATTAACCAAACATAATAGCTAATTTAAACGACGGGTGCTGTAAAGAAAAATGTCCAACAAATCTTTTTTTTTATATATTCTAGCGCACGGTCGTTTGCCTTCCGTTGATAACAATATGTGGATTACCTCAGAATTGCATGATCTCTCCCACGGATTTTTTTCCCCCTCCAATGTTGTCTTGTTTTCTTCCTATTTAATGTACTATTTTAAGACAAAAAATTTTAGCAGTTTTTCCTTTTTTTGTCAAGAGGAAAACAGGTAAATGTGCGAATATAATTCAGCTATAACGACCACTTAGATCTAAAACTATAAAAGCAACGCTTATTTAACAAGCACTTTATCAGAAATAAAGCATACAGAAGCAAAAAAATAAAAAAAATTGGCCAAAAATGCTTAATATACTGAGATAATGGTATTAACACAACAACACTCTTATGTCCGTCGAAGTCGCCCCGATCAGAATCAGTACTTGTATGGTACTAAAAACCATCAGCTTTAAAAGTAATTATTTAACGACCGAGTCGAAATAATAGAGATGAGGATCATCGGTGATGATCAATTATACACGGCACATCATCAGCAGGTAACAACTGAATTACATAATATTTAGAATAACCATGTTTTCAATGTTCCACACGGTACAAAAATAGCCTAGAAAAAATTACCTTTCTCAAAGGTGTCTCTCTGAGAATGAATAGATTCCTGCCGAACAAAGTCGAAAGTCGCTGAATATAAATATTCCTTCCGTGATAGCAAAAACCAAAAAAAGGAAGACGGTGTCGGTAACTTTGCATAAAGATGTATTTCAGAATCCAATTCTCTTTAAATGTTGATGACCTCACTTCGAATCGAGCAAGTAAGAGGGCAAGAAAATTATAAGCTTGCAACCATCTGGAGAATGCAATTAACTTCTGAATAAACGGGTCAATATAATTTTATTATCACTTGGTTCCGTAATGATAGTCAATCCAACACGTTAGAAGATTCAGATCGAGAGTAACTGAGGCATCTTATGGTTCCCATGAATTTTTTTATAAGACTCTTAGGAACAAAACGTTCAAGGCTTCTCAAATGAGCAAACACCTTTGACGCTGAACAATTCTAAGGAGAAACCCCCCGTAAAAAAATTAGATAGTTATCAGATAGGTAAACACTGCTCTGTTGGGATAGAAAAGGCGAGAATAACAATAACAATCGTAATAACGACGATGATGATACATGTAAATAATAAAAATACCAATAACCATACTAATAAAATGATTAATGATAACCTATAGATGGGTAAATTCTCATGTAGCTTTAATGTTTTCGAATACCGTTGCTGATCGGCAAATTAGCATAATATTCTTCTTGTTGATCAAAGATTAGAATCATGACATCATCATTGTTTTGAATCAGCCAATCAAGTGAGAGATCCTTGAAGCTTGAAGCCATTTGGTGACAAATAAAGTTTAGTGGCGTCATTAGACTGTTTCAACCGTCAGCTGTCAAGCAATTTTCCCATTTCCAACAGTTTCTAATTTCCTTTCTCTTTGTCTTTCTTCGTTTGTTTTTTGTTTTTGTTTGTCGTTTTAGTTTGGTCTCGTTTTGTTTTTAAAGTGTATATTGATTCGTCTTGCTTTTTCTATAACGTTTCTGTTCATTTTTTAGACAGTTATCAGTAATTGGCAAGCGTTTATTTGCGATCAGCGGCCTTCCTTTGAAGCTTTATTTTATCCTTTTCGCCTGAAAACATGAAAAATGAGCATTGCTGCCCCTGAACTCTCAGCTTGAATTCTTGGCTGTGCTATTAGGAAATCACAAATGGAAAATTAGCGTTTTCATTCAAACTGTATCAGCGTGAAAATTATTCGCGCTATGATATGTATCGCTCTCTTTAAGAGTATTTTTTTTTCAGAGAATGCTTTATAAGTTGCATTGCTCTCAAGGCTCTTGAGTAATTGCGTCAAATTTAAATCAGTGTATGCTCTGTTTTAATTGATTACGGCTTTGATGTCGAGAGTGTCTTGTGATTTTTCAGATATCGCATAGCAAGTGTAGGCGGATCTGCACTCAACGCCTGTACTTAGAATGACTCGCCGAAGCAGTGCACTTTGCTTTCAAAACAGATGGCTGTCATTTTTTGTAAGATTTCAGGACACATTTTTTTTTTTATTTCAAGATGACAACCCAGTCGCATCAACTTCCTTCTTGAATATTTACTTCCGAATTCATACCTGTTGGTATCCATATTTGATTTAATTTCGCGTTATATCGTATTTCTGTCAATCGTTAATTAGCGACTTAATTATTCCTTGAATTTTTAAAATCTAAGGACATATCTCCCCGTTTGAAATTTAATCGATCTTTTTATTATTCCAAGTTTGGAAAGAAGAAAAAGAATTTCGTTGTTTAATGAGAAGATATATTATGGCTAAGATAAAATTATAGGCGGCCTCAATATCACATATTTTTGGATCCTGTCTCTTGTGTTTTATCGTCAACCGATCATTAGCAAGTCTTGACAGGGTCAAAGTTACAAACACTTGTAAAGACAACATACGTGTCAAAATATTCTAGAGAGTTTTTTTTCGCACTGCAAATTTTTGGCACGTCAAGAATTTGAGAGGAAATGTCAGAGTCACGCACGCTACGCTTTCGTTTACAAGTACAATTTTTGCTTTGCTAATTATTTGCGATCTTTCATCTAGGGATTGAGCACAAATCAGATGAAGGATGACCCAGGCAAAGGTCTGGTTGTGTTATTGCAATAGTAATAATAATAATCATGTACAATAATATATATATTTTTGATTTTTTGGTTCAGTTGCAAAAATTAGAGACTAACTTTTGCGCTTACGCTAAAGCAATATCATCAAGGTATCTTGTGTGACAGGCATTCAAGCCTTAAGATACAAGTCGGAGTTAAATATATTGTCAAAAGCGATTTCAATCAATTTTATTTCCACTAAAAAATTTGTAAAATTCCGCGCAAATCTTGTCAATTTTGCGAAAGTTCTTGATTTGAACGATGTTTTCGACAACTTTTCGATATGACGAAATAAAAGCACTTGCTGTATTGATCACACGGTGAGCCTCTAGTTCTTCTTTTGTTTGCAAATAAATCACACAAGAATGCTTGTGGAAAATCAAATAATTTTATCTGTCATGCAAACCTTGGGTTCAATAACTCGCGCGGCTACAGAAAGTGATCACGTGAGGGCGAGGAAGCCAATTAGCTGAAACCTGTCAGTCAAACAAATTAGACCTCTTGCCGACACTCGACTAAGCTAAGTGAAAAGATCAAAGGTATTTCAAAGCTCGTGTGCTCTAAGATGAGTGCTCTATCCAATCTTGGGCCATGTTGATGGAAAAGTAAAATAGCGAGTATTGATCATTTACGTATGCTGAAGGAAGAACTGGTGATTTTCAACTTCGCTCATGAAAAGCGCTTATCTTAACACGGTGTCAACAGACTCACCGCCAAATGGCTTGTTTCGACCGCGTATCGTTGGGTTTTCTTTTACATTTGTGCCTGTGGCCTTTTCATCGAGTGGACGGCACCGTTATTAATATTTATTCATCGTTAGAGCCGTATAGTATTTTAGCTAATTTAAGTAGACCGGGATGGACGAATTACACGCTTGAAGCATCGAACACCGACGAACACACTACTCTTCTTCAAATTCTGTCTATCGTTCAACAAACGATTATTGCGAATGATTCGCAAGCCAGACTGCACATCTCTACAGCTCAATCCGTTTAATAGTTATGTATCATCGACTTCCAAATTTAGTTCAGCAGAGAGGACTCAAAGACCTCTGACCGTGACAATTTTTGGAAAAAACTGCTTTAGAAAGCTTCAGAGAAAAGTGTCTTGGACCGCTCCAGTCGGAACACGTGTGCTTCGATTGAAAGACTTCAGACATTCACGAAGAAGATCCTGCGCGCTAAGGCTTAGATTCGACGCCAAATCCGATTATTTGGTGCTTTGAAAATCGTTACTTGGACTTCAAGAAAACACTCTGGTAGTGGAGTTGTCATTTCCGGTTGGTTCTAAGAATGCGAGTGAAAATAAACAAGTTTTGAAGCGCGACTTGAGTTGTTTATCGATAAAAACGCAAACAATTTTGCCAAGAAGGTACGCCGATTTCGTCGTCGACCACAGAAAACAGCTCCCCGTTTCTCCAGCGCTCAGTTAATTGCTAAGGTTAGAGAAAATCGCCCCGTAGGAACAAGCGTTACAACGATTCAAGCACAAGATACGAACAATGGGTACGCGGGGAAAATTAAATCCTCGATGGAAGCGTCCCAGAATTTACTCAGTCAGTCGTTCTTTGGGATCGATCCTAACACGGGATTAATAAAAACTTCCGCTTCTTTAGATCGTGAAAAGATGCCGACGCACTATTTTCGTATCAAAGCCGAATACGAACAAGATAGATCGTTGTATGCTGAGGCAGATCTGACCATATATGTCGATGATGTAAACGACAACACGCCGAACTTCGAATCATCCTCCTACAGCAAAGTCATACCAGAGGATATTTATATCGGAGAGACAGTCCTTGATGTGCGGGCGCGCGATTTAGATACAGGTTCCAATGTAGATATCCGTTACAACATCATTAATAATAGTGGTGTTAACAGTGCATTTGCAATTGGTCAAAGTAGTGGTTCAATAACTATTGACAAACATCTGGATCGAGAAACTGTACAGCAATACTCCCTTACTGTCCAGGCAAGTGATAGTGCATCCTCTCCTAAGACAGACCAGGCCACTGTGCGAATTACTGTTACTGATGTCAATGACTGTGTTCCTCAATTTTTAAAGAGAGAATACTCCAGAAAGATTCCTGAAAACATCAAAACAGGGGAGCTAGTAATTGCTTGACTGTAAGTGCATTAGATGAGGACCTTGGCACCAATGGTGAAGTCACCTACAATTTTAGCAGTGGTAAAGACCAGGAACTTTTTTCTATCAATCATCTTAATGGTCAGATCAAAGTAAACAAGAAACTTGACTATGAGTACATTCCAGTGCATGCACTTTTTGTGATGGCTCAAGACAAAGGCGAATCGCCAAATTACAATGAAACCTCAGTGGAGATATATCTTATTGATGTCAATGACAATGTACCTCAGTTTGTGAATTCCGATTTTCAAGAAATGGTCTCAGAATGTTAGAGTGTAGGACACACCTTTATATCTGTTACTGCATTTGACGCAGATGATGGTACAAACAAACAGATCATTTACAGAAGTGAGTGCAACTGATCATGGTAATCCTCCGTTTAAAGGAACTGCTAATGTACATATAACAGTAACAGATGTAAATGACAACAAACCAAGATTTTTACAGTCCAACTGCAAAAAGCCCATTCTGGAAAATGTACAGCCTGCAACAGTTTTGGAAGTCTCTGCAGTTGATGATGATGAGGGTTCAAATAAAGCCATTATCTACTCATTTGCTAAAAATGGTAAATATATCTAATTTACTGTTTGATATTTCATCACGAGTTACATGTGTAAGTAAACCTCAAATAGGGTAATTTAGTATTATCAACTGAGTTGGTAACATAAATTGGCCACCATAAAGAGTTATAAAGCTGATGTTTTGAGTTTTAGCCCATTGTCATGGCTCTGAGAAAGGGCCAAGGCTTGAAACATTAGCTTTGTAATTCTTTAAGGTAGCCAATCTATACGTTATCAACTCAGTTGATACTAATGAATTACCCTGTTAGAATCCTCCACCAATGCAGCACCATAGTTTCTTTAGAAACTTACCCCTCTTAATTCCCAAAAACTGGATGTAGTGTATATAGACAGAATCAGTCCAATAACATATTTCAATTTCAGGTTTTCATTTGTATTTCCCTGTTGTTTTGTAGACATTTATAGCTTAGTAATCCCTATCCCTTTTCTGCTTAACATCAGTATACAAGTTCTCCATACTGTTCTCTATACATTTTCAATGGTACAAACCCTTTGCTGCTTAAGATCAGTATACAAGTTCTCCATACTGTTCTCTATACATTTTCAACCAACAAGGAGAATTTGTAGAACAATGAAGAGTTTCTTGGGTTTGTGATCATTTCCTTTATTCTCATGACCTCAATGTTTGATCCAGAGGTAAAACTGTTGGGAGTAATTAGATGTTTATCATTCTTAGGGATTAAAGGGTTAAAGATGTAAAATCTATAGCTTTGTTTTTTTACAACATTCCAAATCCTTTTTACTTAAAATTCATGCTAAGCTACACTGTCTAACACTGGTGCATGCCTAAAATTTGTTAACGTGTTTTAGCAAGAGTGGGTGAAGAAAAATCTAATCAGTGACACTCTTGGCTGCTTCATGTGTTCAACTATTGTTTTTGTTCTATTTACATTTGGACATCTGCTGTGATCTGAACAGACCCATGGCAACATTGAATGTGTTTGTTTTTACATAATAATAAAAGCACAATGTTGTTGGTCCTCTACAGCCTAACATCAGTATGCATATTCTCCATACTGTTGTCTATACATTTCCTAAGGTGCTGATGAGGAGAATTTGATAAACCATCAAGAGCTTCTCTTGTTTATGATCATTTCCTTTATTCTTGTGACCTTAATGTGTGATTCTGGGGGATATTTTAAGGAGAAATTAGATGCTAGTCACTCTTAGGGGTTAAAGGGTTGATAGGTTTCAAGTACAGGTATTGATTAAGCCATTTATGATCGTGTTCTTATTAATATTTTTGGTTGTTGTTGTTGTATTTTTCAATACTCATCTAGGTGATGGAGGTGGTGCTTTTCAAATTTATAGCAATCAAGGAGTCATCAGAACTTTGCTGTCACTTGATCGTGAAACAATTCCTGAATATGAACTGACTGTGGTTGCTGCCGACAAAGGCAGACCATCAATGAAGTCAACTGTGAAAGTCAAGATAACACTGGAAGATGTTTGTGACAGTAAACCAAAATTTGAAAAGGGTTCATATGTAGTGTTTCTTGATGAAGATGTGAGAATGCATTCCAATGTGGTCACCATGAAAGCAGTGTCCCAAGACCTTGTTCAAGATGGTGAGATTTTTTACAGCATTGTGTCTGGCAATGATCCATTAACATTTGTCATTCAGAAAAATGGTGTGATCGTGACCAAGAGATTGTTAGATTATGATACAAAACCTGAGTATTATTCTTATAGAATCAAGGGTAATTAAGGCAACTGAAAGTCACCACTTGAGGATGATATTTCTAATCTCAAGCTCTGAGTGGCTGTTTATAAAAATGATCGCTTTAGCTTTTATAATCCTTTGTATGTAAGAGACATGGTGTACATAAACATGGTACAGATTTCCAAAATGGCAAAAGTCACTCTCCTTTCCTTTCAAAGATGGCTTGTGTGTTGAAGAAATATGCAACTTCCCCTTAGTGACATCCAGAAAGAGCTGCTTGTCACACACTGACTATACTGACAAATCCAACACCTACAGCTCATTAAAGGTGGTATTCCGCTCAGTTGGAGTGCAAACTAATTACAGATGCCCCTGTGCTACTGACTGTTGAGGAGAAAGTTGCGACACAGGTTTAAACTTGTGCTACTCCAATCCTTGTGGAAACAATGGGAAGTGTCCGAGTGTAGAGGAAGGCTACTCTTGTATATGCAATCCAGGAAGAGCTGGTGTAAACTGTGTGATTGACATGTCAAAGAGCAAGTGTCCTACAGACTCAAAAGCGACAGAAAATCATCTAAATGCAAATCCATGCCATAGTGATGGTGGTTGTAAAAATGTTCTTGGAAGCAGGTTCACCTGTCAGTGCAAAGATCTGAATGAAGTTGATGGGTCACTGTGCCAACTGAAAACGTGCAGTTTTAAAAAAGGATCATTTGTTGCCTTTCCTGGTAAGGATTTATTTTGTAGTTACATGACTATAATTCCTAGAATAAGCTCTTCTACTTTACTTTAGTAAGCACCCCTTTTAAAACTTGCCACTTCTGCATGACTGCACAGGCCACTTGATACTGAATTTCACACAGGATTGAAAATGGATGAAAAGCTGACAGAATTAAGACACAATGAATTTTTGAATGTTGAGGTTTTTAAAGTTAAGAGCTGGTGTTGTGTAATGAATAGATTATTAATATGGGAGGTGACTTGAAATCAAACAAGTTAGTCACATATACTATGTTAGGAGCATTGTGTTCCAATCCAGGTGCTACTTCTACCTTGTGTTGGAGGATGGAATTTCAATTGGTGTGAGGCTTTTTGTGAGTTTAAATGTATTGGTTTACCACCCTTCATGTAGCTCTGTCTTAAAGGTAATTTTATGTTAACCCTTTTCACCCAAACATCAGTACCCATATTCTCCATACTGTTCTCTGTACATTTCCTAAGTTAACCCTATAACTCCCAAGATCTGATTGTTAATTCTCCCCTGTAGCTGCTATACATTTCCTTGTAAATTTGTTTTGAGAACTTGGTGCTACAGTAGATCAAGATAGCAGCTTCTACAGTACCGCTCGTATATACATTAACTGTGCAGACGAATTTCATGCACTCCGACGCAGAGTAGTCAGACGCAAAGGACTTAGGGGTTTGAAAAAGCTGTACCTGATAAGTTTGAATTTTCTCATTACTTGTCTGCTGAAGAATGTATGGATATTGTAGGGAGAAGTTTTATGTTAATCACTTCTGGGAGTTAAAGGGTTAATGACAAGGAGACTGTACAACAATCAAGAGCTTCTTTAGCTGGTGATCATTTCCTTTATTCTAGGGACTTTAATGAGTGATTTAGGGGTGATATTGCGATGAGAAATTAGATGCTGGTCACTCTTAGGGGTCAAAGGATTGTAACTGTTTGTAGTTTGTTTTGACATGATGATGATGATGATGATGATGACTTTATTTTTTTCCTAGCATTGAAACAAAGATGACATTTACACATACAGATGGAGTTTACCACCACTGAGCACAGTGGGCTTTTGCTCTTCAATGGACGGTGTGATGGAAAACATGACTTTATTGCTGTGGAAGTGTGACAAGGACAAGTTTGGTTCAGGTTTTCACTGTTTTCCCACAAAGTCATTGTTACATCAAATGTAAATGGTGGTGTCATTGATGGCAATTGGCATAAAGTAGAAGTGGCATTGCAGAACAGGGTAAGAATCTTTTTTGAAAAAAAATTTGCGATATGAATTCCATTTTATTTGTGTATATGCACATGAATGTGAATTACATTTTATTTCATCAAGAACCTTTTATACCATGTAAGTCTTGTGTTCAGTTAACCCTTTAACTCCCAAGATCTGAGTGTCAATTCTCCCCTCTAGCTGCTGTTCATTTTCTTTAAATTAGTTACAAGAATCTGGTAGTATCAGGTCAAGATAACAACTTTGAGTATTCTCTTTACCTGTGTAATGGATAATGTTTGGATATTATAATTACGTGTTTGTTACTTCTGGGAGTTGAAGGGTGAAGAAGGCAATGAGAAATTCAATTTATTTTGTATCACAGTCTGTTACTTTTTTCTGGTACTTTACAATTTGCAAAGTTCTGAATTAGATGTTACTTTAAATTTGTAAACTAATTCAAACTGACATGTACCTACAGGTAAAGTGTAAAACTACAGATTGGAGCTTTTCTAAAGCAATATTCACATAATGGTTTCAATATGTTTTTGAGTGTCCTGTGATTTTGTGGCTTAAACTTTTTACTCCAAAGGTTATATGTATTTTTGGTGGCCAATAGCCTGTAGACAACTCCTGTGTAATTTGAGGGTAAATATGTTAACTTCAGTTGTTAAGATTCAAGTGTTGAGGGTCATGTCTCAAATGTATCTGACCATTCACATTACCATGGTATTTGCTGGTTGCACAATTGTGTGTTTGGTTGCTCAATATCAGAAAAAAATGGCCAAAAATTGTATTATTTATGGAATTGTTTACTGATGTGAAGAGTGCAGTTCTGGAGTGGTGTATGTTATGCAATACTTTTCATTTGACATTCCTTACAAATGCACAAATTCCAATCATTTAAATCGGTTAGAGAGCCTTATCTCTTAGAGTTGAAAATTGTTTTTTTAAGGAACAATTTCATAAAATCACGCACTCAATCTTGGTTAAATTTCACTTTATGGAAGCCAAAACCTGATAAAAATCTAAAACATATGTTTTTCATCAGTGATTAAACAAACCACCCAAAAGACATGATCAACTTTGCAATTATCTGCTTCTCTGTGCTAATATTTTGATAGATATTACAGGACTATTTTATAGAGCATCTCAATTAGGGTAAAACTCTTGACTTCAAGAAAATTTTCATGAAAAACAACACTTGCCCTTTTTTCCTCTCGATCATCCATTAAACAACAACAGCAACAACTCCACGCAAGACAAAAACAAAAAAACCAAACTTGAAATTTTAATATGAAAACAACTACTACCTTCATTGATAACCTCTGAACTTAAAGACAGTCAAAATGTAAAGGAATGAAGATAAATATTTCCTTCTCAGATCAATAATCCAAAAATCATTTTGGAAGTATCACAGCTTCTTCAGAGCAACAAGCTGTTTAAGTTTGGAAAAAAAAAAACATACATACTGATGTAGACAACTCCTGCAGTGATAAGTAATTCAAAATTTCAACCTGGCACAGCTGTGAGAAACATGTATGAACATGCACAACATGTGCCAAGATAACCAGTGTTTTAAATGATCTTGCCATACATTGTATACAAATGAACAAATTGACTACATATGAATAAAAAGTCTTAACACTTTACACCCTAACATCAGTATGCATATTCTCCTTACTGTTCTCTATACATTTTCTAAGGTGCTGGCAAGGAGAATTTATCTAACAATCAAGAAATTCTTCAATTAATTATCATTTTCTTTATTCTCATGACCTAAATGTTTGATTCAAGGATGATATTGAAAGGAGAAATTAGATGCTGGTCACTCTCAGGGATTAAAGGGTCAAAGAAGGGCAGCAAAAGTAATAAGAAGGAAATAAAAAGAACAATCTGGGGATAGCAGTAAACACTTACAGTACATATACTTCAGTATGTACGAGAGAACATCAGAAGTGTAAATCCAAAGGTTGTAATTTCAACTCTGAGAATTCAGAGTGCTTTTAGTCTAAGTATGAATGCAATGATGAATACATCATCTTTCACATAAATGAGTGTTCCTGTAATCTGGAACATTTTAAAACTAGGAATCAAATGAGCATAAAATAGTTACAGGGTGAGGTCATGTTACAATGATATTGTGCACTGCATTTATTTCATTCTTTGTGCTAGAAAATGGCATTAGTTGGGGCTGAACAAAAATTGGGACATATTCCTGTCTCCTCCTTCAGTTACTATTTGTTATTTATTGGAGAGAATTCAAAGTTACTTGTTTTCCATTGCAATAGCACTGAGTGGTGTGCAATGAGAATGCATGACTTATAAGTAATTTATTGTATTCTTTCAAAAGTAATTACAAGTTGAAATATGACTTGCATTGTTTAAAAAAATGAAAAGGTCATGGGAAAATAATGGGCATCACACAACAAAGAGTCTGAACTTGTTAGAAAATACTAAAATATATCAATCCCTTTTGAATGTTGTTGATACTGAATTTTTAACTTAGAGAAAAGAAAAAAAGAAGACTTTGGAATTATTTCTCTTCCTGGGTGTAGGCATGGCAATTACTGGTAGAAACCAAATAATCTGTGGCTGATAAGGGAGAGCCATATTCCAAAACTGCATCACTGTAGATGTAAAATCTCATTGAAATAACAGTTGTGGACCATTAATGTAAAAGAATGTAGTTGAGCCCAAAAAAACTTTTGGAGGGCATAAGATTTAGTATTGGAGTGCTACTGTTATCAGTTCTGTACAGAATCCTAATCAGATTATTGTTTTTCAAACTTGAATCTTTCATCTATGACTGCCTAGTTTTAACAATTAGAATTTTCTGTGCAGGTTTTTCCTTTACCATTTCCTTATCATGTCTTCATACATTGTACAATTGTATAACCAGCATGCCCTCATCTGAATGAATGGTAGCCTAGGCCACTTTAATTTTGTCAGATAATTCTACAAATTGGTTAAAAAAAATAATCTGATCTCAGATGCCAGAAGGATAACTCAATAAATATCTCATCTTTCTGCCCTTAATTCAGTAAGTGACTTTCCTGAGATGAACCTTTTAATTATTAGAAGTGATTAACATGTAACTTCTCCCTATGGTATCCATACATAATTATTAGAAGTGATTAACATGTAACTTCTCCCTATGGTATCCATACATAATTATTAGAAGTGATTAACATGTAACTTCTCACTATGGTATCCATACATAATTATTAGAAGTGATTAACATGTAACTTCTCACTATGGTATCCATACATAATTATTAGAAGTGATTAACATGTAACTTCTCCCTATGGTATCCATACATAATTATTAGAAGTGATTAACATGTAACTTCTCACTATGGTATCCATACATAATTATTAGAAGTGATTAACATGTAACTTCTCACTATGGTATCCATACATAATTATTAGAAGTGATTAACATGTAACTTCTCCCTATGGTATCCATACATAATTATTAGAAGTGATTAACATGTAACTTCTCCCTATGGTATCCATACATAATTATTAGAAGTGATTAACATGTAACTTCTCCCTATGGTATCCATACATAATTATTAGAAGTGATTAACATGTAACTTCTCCCTATGGTATCCATACATAATTATTAGAAGTGATTAACATGTAACTTCTCCCTATGGTATCCATACATAAATATTAGAAGTGATTAACATGTAACTTCTCCCTATGGTATCCATACATAATTATTAGAAGTGATTAACATGTAACTTCTCCCTATGGTATCCATACATAATTATTAGAAGTGATTAACATGTAACTTCTCCCTATGGTATCCATACATAATTATTAGAAGTGATTAACATGTAACTTCTCCCTATGGTATCCATACATAATTATTAGAAGTGATTAACATGTAACTTCTCCCTATGGTATCCATACATAATTATTAGAAGTGATTAACATGTAACTTCTCCCTATGGTATCCATACATAATTATTAGAAGTGATTAACATGTAACTTCTCCCTATGGTATCCATACATAATTATTAGAAGTGATTAACATGTAACTTCTCCCTATGGTATCCATACATAAATATTAGAAGTGATTAACATGTAACTTCTCCCTATGGTATCCATACATAATTATTAGAAGTGATTAACATGTAACTTCTCCCTATGGTATCCATACATAATTATTAGAAGTGATTAACACGTAACTTCTCCCTATGGTATCCATACATAAGTATTAGAAGTGATTAACATGTAACTTCTCCCTATGGTATCCATACATAATTATTAGAAGTGATTAACATGTAACTTCTCCCTATGGTATCCATACATAATTATTAGAAGTGATTAACATGTAACTTCTCCCTATGGTATCCATACATAATTATTAGAAGTGATTAACATGTAACTTCTCCCTATGGTATCCATACATAATTATTAGAAGTGATTAACATGTAACCTCTCCCTATGGTATCCATACATAACTATTAGAAGTGATTAACATGTAACTTCTCCCTATGGTATCCATACATAATTATTAGAAGTGATTAACACGTAACTTCTCCCTATGGTATCCATACATAATTATTAGAAGTGATTAACACGTAACTTCTCCCTATGGTATTCATACATAATTCTGCAAACAGGTAATAAGAATACTCAGACTTATCAGTTACAGTTGTGTTCTTGATCTAACACCAAATCCTGGTAACTACAACTGTAATTTAAAAGGGAATGTGTAGCAGCAAGAGGAGAGAATTTACAATCACATCTTAGGAGTTAAATTGCTATGTACATAGGGTTTTGACCCTTTTAGCAAACAACACTTTCACCTTTACCGGTAACCCTTTAACTCCCAAGATCTCATTAATAATTCTCCTTACTGTCTGCCATATAGTTCTTCTGAAGTTAGTTTGGGGAATTTGGTAATGGATCAAGTAATAATACCTAATTAAGATTTTTTTTTTCCATCATGTGTCTGCTTGATATTGTATTAATATTGTAAGGAGAAATTCTGTCTTGGTCACTCATGGGAGTTTAAGGGTTAACCCCCTGTTACAATCCAGGATCCCAAGTTATCTTGTGTTTTACTTTGATGATCTCAGAGTTAGTCTTCACTTTATATTGAAAAAATTTAATACATACAAGGATAAGTAACCCTTTTTTGAAGTGTTTTTTACCCAGTAAATCATTTTTTTTCTTTTTTCAGACTGGCATTATCACTGTTGACAACTGTAAACTTGCAGTGGCAGTGAATTTTGGGACCAATGCAGCCTTCTTCCCATGTGCCACAGCACAGCAACTTCAAATTAAAGATGAATTGGAAAATTACAGGTACATTTTTATGTGAATGCACACCATCAGAGAGGCAGAGTGGCTGAGTGCTTAGGGTGCTGGCCAGGTGCTTAGGGTGCTGGCTAGGTGCTTGGGTGCCAGCCAGGTGCTTAGGGCACTTGCCAAGTGCTAAGGGGACTGGCCAAGTGCTTAGGGCGCTGGACTTGTAATCTGGTGGTCCAAGGTTGTAGTTCTCCACTCAGCTCCTTACTGGATTTGTTTTCAGTTACCCTGAGTTCCACTCACTGGCTTTGCTCTGTTTGGCTGCCTTTTACTAGTTGGGAATCTTGAAAAACTGTGTTGATGTTTATTTACTATGTTTATCTCCAATTTGTTTTTACATATATTGGAGGGATTTAAGGGTTTTTACCCTTTGACCCTTTCACCTTTACCTGTAACCCTTTAACTCCCAAGATCTCTTTAATAATTCTCCTTACTGTCTGCCATATATTACTTCTGAAGTTAGTTTGGGGAATTTGGTAATGGATCAAGTAATAATCCCCAATTAAAATTTTTCCTATTCTCATCACTTGTCTGCTTGATATTGTATTGATATTGTAAGGAGAAATTCTGTCTTGGTCAATCATGGGAGTTAAAGGGTTAATCCCCTGTTAAAATCCAGTATCCCAGAGTTAGTCTTCACTTTATATTGAAAAGATTTAGTACATACAAGGGTTAGTGACCCTTTTTTGAAATGATTTTTACCCAGTAAATCATTTTTTTTTTCTTTGTTTAGACTGGCATTATCATTGTTGACAACTATAAACTTGCAGTGGCAGTGAATTTTGGGACCAAAGCAGCCTCCTTCCCATTTGCTCTAGCACAGCAGCTTCAAATTAAAGATGAATCGGAAAATTACAGGTACATTAAATTTTTTATGTAAATGCACGCCATCAAGAAAGATCCAAGGAGTAGGCAGAGTGGCTGAGTGCTAAAGGTGCTGGCCACCTGCTTAGGGACTTGTCATCCTGTTGTCCCAGGTTGTAGTTCTCCACTCTGCTACTCACTGGATTTGTTTTCAGTTGCACTGAGTTCCACTCGTTGGCTTTGCTCTGTTTAAAGCCAATTTGTCTGCCTTTTACTAGTTGGGGTTCTTAAAAACTGTGTTGATGTTTATTTACTATGTTTATTTCTAATTTGTTTGAATTAATTATTTCTAAAATTTGTAAGCAAATTCAGAATAGAGAAATAATTTACATCATATGAACTGTTAATAGTGTTATTATTATTATTGTTATTATTATTATTAATTGTCATTATTATTGTAATTATTAATTATTGTTATTATCATCAGAGGTTTAGGTATTTATAAGCGGGTCAATACATGCAATAATTTTAGTATAGTGGGTGACCTTCAGGGTTTTCATTTACTTTTGAAGTAGAAGGGCACTGCCTTGTGAGTAGGCCGGTACACTGTATAATCGAGGGCCGAAGGCCTGAACCTCTAGGGAGTCTAGGGGATGCTCCCCCCGGAAACTTTTAAAACTTAAGTCTCCCAGAAACGCACTTTTCTGCAATCTGGTGAAGAAATCTTTCTGGAATGAAGCATTCTTAATCTGATTATAGTAAAAGTAATGGTAATCTAAGAGAATTTGTTTGTTTCTCTACACAGCTATTGCTAAGTCAAAACACTGCTGTTACTGTCAGAGCTTCCTTTCTTCTTCTTCTAAAGAGTGAAACTGACAACACTCTTTGTAGTTTATGAAAACTCAAAGTCAGAGCCTTAATCATTTACATTAATTCCTTTTGTCACCATATATCACCCAGCAGTTAAAAATTTAAAACAAATGTTGATGGAACACAAGAGTCTGATACACAATCAGCCCTCGCTGAAAACAATTTTTTCAAAACCTCCGATGGGCTTTATCTTCAATGAATTAAATTGGATCAAAGTTTCTTTCAATTGCTCGGAATATTTGAGCTTAAAAGTCAGCTAAATGTTGGCTTACTAAGAGGCCGTGTCAGCTGATAAGCATCTTTTACGGCGACATTCGTCTCCTGATGTTTATTTTATATTCTGAATTTTATTTCAGAAAAATAAAAAGTGTTTTATGAAGAGTTTAAATGATGGAAAGCATAGATAGCGTACGTAATTTTTCGAAAAGCCTTTTCACGGCTGTAATCCAACTAAAACATAAATTTAATTTTTTAGGTCATCGCTCTTGACTTTTCATGTGCAAACGAGTGCTTGCGTGAGTTTTACTTTTGCTTGCCACGATCACTCCGCAGAACGCACTCGATTTTATGGCACGTCACGTTTAAGAGTTATTTCATAGCTAATTAGGCACTTTAGAAAGAGACAGTTCTAAGAACGCTATTAGGGACCTTAAGCAGTCAGGACGGCAACGCCAAGGAAGACTTCGTTTAAAAAATGAATTATTGCCTATAATTTGAATTTCAAAAATGGCTGCATGTGTTTACCGTCTCATACGGTGCCACACCTCAACTTCAGCATAGCGTATCAAAGAAGTGTTGAGGTCCAACTAGAAATTAAAATAATTTGCCGTCGCGGTTTCGGTTTACAGACGACGCAAATTGTGGGGATTTCACATTGTTGTTTTGCATTGTACGGCTAAGAAATGTACAAACGCACGTGCTGAGCTACTGTTCTGCCTATTATATCTTTTGTTTTTCCATGTCCTCGTTGCCGTCGCGTGGTTTGCTTAAGGTCCCTATTATCGCGCAGCGCCTTTCTCATCAGAGTAAATTTTATTTCCACAATCTGATCGCAAGTTATCGATAAATAAGTGCAGAAAAAATGCGTTAAACGTACAGGGAAGAGTTAAAATTGAGTTGAAGTTGATAATTTTTTTCATAACTATTTTATTTTTTTAATTTGGTGCTTTAAGTAGCCGGGAACTCTGTTTAAAGTAGACGGGTGCCGGTACCCGGGACCCGGCTTCTAATAAAAACCCTGGACCTTTATTGTAAGATGTTTTTGACATGTTCTTGACCCCAAGCAGTGATTTTTTTGTCAGATTACTTATGTCAAACTGCTGTTGGAGCTCTCGTTTTTGGGAGTCAAAGGGTCAACTGTAATCTTGAGAGCTAGAACTTCCTGATCAGTGTGCTTTGATCACAAGTGTACACTTTTTGCAGTACTTGACCTATAAATAATAATAGATATCTACTTACTTTTTAAATTCTCAAAGTCGTGTATGGAATGTTTTCGTGTTTGGAACAAAAAGCAAACTGCAAATAGCAACACTGTGATCCTTTTTTTTTTTTTTAGCTCCTTGGATCTGACAGGCCCTCTTCTTCTCGGTGGGCTCGTGCAGCTACCAGTTAAATTCCCAGTCCTCTACAAACATTTCACTAGCGGCATCAGAAATGTTTACATCGATCACAAGTTCTTGGACCTCAGTCAGCCATTGTACAACAACGGAACCAGTGCTAAATGTAAAGCAATGGGTAACACGTACGCATATAAACCTTACAAGCGAGGCACGTGTTTTAACATACTTGGTTCTCGCCGGTGTGACTGCTCCACTGGGTTTGATGGAAGTCGCTGTGAAACAGGTATTGAATTATTCTTTATGGATATGTAAGTGAACTTTCCTCTGGCACTTACTTTAGTTTGAAGCGTTCGGAAGAGTACGGAATCTTTTGGAATCTTTTCAAATGCTTGGTATCCATTGTACCGCTCGCGTATACGTTAACTGCGCAGACGAATTTCATGCGCTCTGACGCAGGGTAGTCAGACGCGTATATACGATTTTTTTGCGCGCACGGTCGAAAAAAAAATGCGCGATTCACGTGTCTTTGTTATTCAGTGCTAGAAGGTTCTTTTGTATTTCATTGTTGTATGAAACAAAGGACTTCAAGGTTTGAAAAAGCGGCGAGAAGACAACGGAAAATTTACATAATGAAAAATAGCTATCATGTTACACTCGCGCAAGTCGCGTCGCTTCGCGAATTTTTCGCATAACGAGCAGTAGCAGTAGATTTGCTTGATTTGAGTTGTTGATGAATCAGCTGGGGAAAGAAAATGTCACTTACTTAAGGCATCGAAACACGAGTTTCATTGAGCAAGTAACGAAACAAATATGAGGGGACGCAAGCGGCCTCAACTGTAAGTACTTTTTAGGAATGCAAGGATATTATCCTAGCATTCGTAACATTCCGAGCTGCGCGAGAGTGTCAAAACCCGTGCGTATGTCACAGAAATGTCATTAGACCTAAAGTACGCCAGATGAGGGCGAATAGATCGTGTGGATATATTTCTCTTTATAATCTACAATGTAACGCAAAGGAACCGGCCGAGGAATAAAGGCACTATTGATTGCGTGTGAAACAAAAGCATTAGCTGATGACATTTTGATATCAGGCATTAATTCATTTATCTTCTCATATTTATTCGCCCTCATCTGGCGTACTTTAGGTCTAGTGACATTTCTGACATACGCACGGATTTTGACACTCTCGTGCAGCTCGGAATGTTAGGAATGCCAGGATAATATCCTAGCATTTCTAAAAAAGTACTTACAGTTGAGGCCGCTTGCGTCCCCTCATGACTCTCTAATATACTTCTCAACTATTCATTGCAATCAGCGCTCCCTAAGATGTTTACGTCGCGGAATGTAAACAATTTGGTGTTTGCATCGCAGGTTATGATTTCTTCGAAACTTCAAACCTACCTCGATCATCTTCAGTGAGGATCAGAAAGAAAATATACTTTTTAAGAATGTGAATGGTATTCTGTTTTATTCATTGCAATTGGCACCCGCTTCAGTGTTTACACACCGGAATGTAGACAGTTTCATTTCACATCGCTCGTGATGTTTTGTTTGATTGCGGAGCGCGTCATATCACAACGATGAAAGGTTAAGTTTTAGTAAATCGTGTAAATATATATTAGCCACCTCCGGAAAGTTATTCCTGCCGTAGTCCAACTTGAAGGAAGAGCGTCGGGATACTAAAAGCTTCCATAATAAACAAACGGCTCCTTTAGGAGCCACCAATTTTACAAAAGTCTCTGATTACCGTGTTGAACTACACAAGTTCGATTATTGCCGTCTTGATTTTTTGCCTAATTACACGCGCCGATGAGTCTTAAACAAACTTGAAGTACATGTATCCTTGCGCGTTTAATTCGCGTTTTTCGGTTAACGTATACGCGAGCGGTACTGTAAGATGCAGACAACAGTTCATGAGTTGTGCATGGTAAAAGACACCTTATGAGCATTTAAATTTATGCGGTTCCTTGTTATGAGAAATATATCGTTGAGTTTATCTGAGTCAGTGGATCTTCAATTAATAAATGCACGTACTTAATCACCGGTATTTTCGCCTTGAATTATCGATCCATACCAGATTTTGACCCAACAGTTCTGAGAAAAGAGCGAAAAATCAGTTTTACTGTACATCTGACGAAGATCTGCCGGTTTCAAAAACCCTGTGAACAATCCTCAGGGTTGAAAGATTCCCTTCCTTAACGTTAAGGGCCGAGTTCCTCAAATACTGTCTTCTGTTGTGTCAGCAGTTTCTGTTTCTTAACCCTTTCACTGCCAAGATATCATTGGTGATTCTCCTTTCTGTCTCTCATACAATTCTTATGATGTTAGTTCTGAGAATTTAATATTGGATCAATTGATAATTCCTTAATTGATATTTTTCTTTATTCTCGTCGCTGGTCTGCTTGTCTGCAATTCTTACAATATTAGTTTAGAGAATTTAGTATTGGATCAGCTAGCTATCCCCGAATTGATGTTTTTCTTTATTCTCATTGCTTATCTGGTTGATATTGTATTAATATTGTAAGGAGAAATACTGTCTTGGTCACTCATGGGAATTTAAGGGTTAAATTGGAGAGAAATTATCCAGGACTCCAGTTAACGTTGATTTTCTGGGAGTCACGTTACCCTAAAATACCCCAACTAAGGAGAACGTCAATTTCTTATCACGAGTTCTTATATGGAAACCATTCATACAAACTTCCTTGTTCAACAGGTGTGAAATACACTGAGAGATTCTCAGGACAGAGCTTTAAGAGGGTGCTGGCCAACTCAAAGGTCAATCTTCCATGGAGTGTTTCAATGAGATTCCGCACAGCCAAGCCTTCAGGATCTTTGCTTGAAACCTCTTTTTCATCATCATCTTCGGTGTTGGAGGTAAGTTATGTAAATCAAGGTACATGTTTTTGAAGTCATTGAACGTTCTTATACTTACGTGAACTTCGTTGCTATTTCAGTTGGTTGATGGTAAACTGTAATACAACTACAAAGAGCTGTTGGTTCTCCAATTGCCTCACATAGCGGTGAATGATACCCAGTGGCATCACATTGAGGTCCTCTGGACAGATGTTCCCTTAAAATAACAATGGACTACATCTACAAAGTTTCTGCAGATGCATACAGAGGAAAAGACCTTGGAGTTGTCAGACAGTTTTTCATGGGAGCGAGGAAGAATTCTACCAAGTCTGTAGTGTATGGTGGATGTAGAGGCTGTAAACAAGGTATGCTTTTCTAACAAATTCCTCTAGTTAAACTGTTAGGTTTATGTTTCTGTAGCCTGCTATAGGTATTAGATTAGCAGCAATGCACTGATTGATTTTCCGAAGCTTGGAGTGCAATTTGGTGTTAATACGCTCGAGTAAATTTTTCAATACCACAAAATTGCACGAGCTGTGAGGCAAGTGAACTTTGTAGTCTTTGAAAAATTTATAATTTCTTATTACACCAAATTGCATGATAAATCATGTTATTACTTGTTAATAATTTACATGAAAAAACATCACAGAAAGGCAAGACAGACTAAACGTTAGGTTTGGAGCGATAGTGTGAGTGCGTATGTGCGTGCGCACGTGCGTGTACGTGTGCGAGCAGGTGCGTTCAAGCGCGTGCATGTGTGTTCGTGCGTGCTTGTTTATGTAGTAAGGGCTGGAACTGTGCTATTGGAGTGAGCATGGCAATAGTGGATGTATGAATATTAGGCCATTTCCGACTACTTTTTCGTGAAAATAGCTTCGTTTGCAAAATAATTTATTTTCCTATGAGAAGTATCGTATCTAGGCTCGTTTTAAAACAGAGGCTGAGGCCTCTCGGAAATGGTCCACCTCGGCTACCCGTTTATATGAGGAGACACTAACCTCCCTCTTTCCCTATCCGTAGGGGTTTTTGTCGGGAGCACTGAGATCAACATGAACTCTGGAGTCAATCACAAAACAGCATCCATCTGGTTGTGAAGAGAAAATGGGAAGCCACTGCTCATCGAACCCTTGTCCAGACTACAGCACGTGTCAAGAGGAATTCGACTCTTACAAATGCACATGTCCTGTAGGTTACGTTGGTAAACACTGCGTGCGCGTATGTTCTCTTAAGCCGTGCGACATGGCAAATGTGAAAGTACAAACCATGGAAAGGGATTCCGATGTGTTTGTCCTCAACAGTACACTGGTAAGTGGATTTTTTTTTTCATTTTTTATCTTTTTTTTTTTTTCTTTTTTTTCATTGAAATTTATTCCCTATTGGACATTTGTGGGTACCATTTTAATGCAAACAAAGTTGTTATAAATGAAATAAATGAGTAAATAAATAGCAAATAATACATGGGCGCGCGTAGATATGGAATTTCCCTTCGAGAGTTTAATTCGATAGCTCACGGTTTTGGTGTTTGAGGACAGTCTCGCAGGATCTTTTACACTAGGGTCAAATGTGAGAGATATTTAACTCTGAATAATCTCTACAGCGAAATCATGACGACGTTCGATCAATATGCAAATTCCTAGCTGTGTTAAAAGGCACCACTAATGCACGAGTAATGCAAAGCCGCAAAATCACTCCAGGGCGAGTAAACAAATAAAAAAATCTTAATGATTTGCGGGCGAACTGGTACTGGTGATTAGGCGCGAACTAGCTGTGGGGCGAATTCACCAGTTACCGATATGCAACGCAAATCTCTCACTGTTGAACTTAAGATTCACTTAAATTTAGAGTTTCAATGTTTTGTATAATTTCTTAAGGGAATTTTGTGAGGTCCGCATGGAGATACCCTGTCGAGATAAGTACTTTGGTGCTTCAAGTATAGGCGTCTGTGGTCCGTGTAAATGTGAAGTGGGGAATTAATCTGAGTCCAGTTTGTAACAAGTCTACAGGAGAGTGCTACTGTAATGTAAGTACCACATGGAAGAAGTTTATCAGATGAACTTTATTTAAACCGTGGAAAGTTTCGAGAGTCTAAACCAGGGGAAAAAAATCAGAGCAGTTTCTGTTTTTCTTTAAGAAGTCAGGAGAACGAGGGAAACGCTTGCACCTCAAGCAACGATCCCATCATGCCTAGCTCTTAACTCTTTGACCCCTAAGAATGACTAGCATCTAATTTCTCCCTACGATATCATCCCTGAATCAAATATTACGGTCATGAGAATGAAGGAATTGATCACCAGTTAAGGAAGCTCTTGATAGTTTAACAAATTCTCCTTGTCAGGACCTTTGGAAAGGTGAAGAGAACAGTATAGAGATTATGCATACTGATCATAGGGTGCATAGGGTTAACTGTACAAACATTGTCTGAACGTTTGCCACTTTCAAAGGCAGACCTCCTCGCGTGAAGAAGACCTGTTGAATCGGAAAACGCGTTCACTGCCTCATCTGTGTTAAAAAAAAATTTGGTGGCGGAGATAATAGTTGTATGGTGTCTAAATTTCCTATTTCTTGCCAAGTCACAAGAAACCCACAGTCAAGAAGTGAAATTGTGACTAAGAGAGCTGTTTCGAAATGATGACATGACACAACGTACAAACTTTTAGGACGGGAAAATCCACTTTTAATTCAAGTGTGCAGCTGCGAATGTGCAGAGGAAGTTCACTGGTCAATTTTTTCACCCTGAAGAGTGACTAGCATTTACTTTCTCCTTACAATATCAGCCCTGAATGACACACTAAGGTCATGAGAATAATGGAAATGATTAACAACAACAGAAGCTCAGGATCGTTGAACCAATTCTCCTTGTTGGCACCTTAGGAATTGTAAAGAGAACAGTATGGAGAATATGCATACTGATGTTAGGGTGTAAAGAGAACAGTATGGAGAATATGCATACTGATGTTAGGGTGTAAAGGGTTAAAGAGAGTTTTGCCAGAAAACGCAACCAAGAGAGTAGTTTACGGATCAAAACCGACTTTTCGATCCGGAATCCCTTGCGCTTACAATTTCTGCCTCTCTCAAGAACAACAACTTAAGTTATTATTTGATTTGATCCACAGGTCCTTCTTCAGTCAGCCAGTACGCTGTTTAGCTCCCATAACAAAGATGTGTGGGACGTCGTTCAACAGGTAATAATTATTGGATCAGTATCTGAGCAAGTCTGTACCTACCCCTCCCCCTAACCCCAGAACAGTCAACCAATAACAAGTTAGTGTTATTGTTGGGCTAGGGGAGGGGTAGGTGCGCAGTTGCGCAGGTCCTTGCATTGATCCGAATTATTTTTGCTGTTATTTTATATTATTTTTTTGCAAATAATCCACGGTGGATTTGTGGCCGGTTTTTATTTCGCTATGCTCTCCAATTGGCTTGTGAAACTCGCGCCCTTTCAGCCATTCGCATTACTGCAAACAGAAGCCAATAACGAGTTTTTAACCGTGGTCATCATACTTGTTCGGAAAGCGCGCTTCTACTAAGATATTTTCAGATGTCTGTGGTCATTCGTTGACTTGCACAAACCGTTGTCATGTGCAATCCGTAGCAAACGTGGACAGACATTAGCTACCAAGACGCAATTATTAATGGCCGAGCATCACAAAGCACACAAAATTTCTCTTCAAATTCATTTGAATATTTTTCCTAGAAACACATGACCAGTGGATTGTGAGCACCTTGTTTATACCGACACTAGCTCGGAGGCACTGGCAGTGAGGTCAAGAGTTTTGTAAGGCGATTTTTGGGAGCAGTAGATATTTTTATGTACACTTACTCTACAATTACCTTCCGTTGGCCGTATAAGCCTCTTATCTTGACTGCTGTTTCTTTCAATTTGACAGCAATCCGCAGGGACAGCGGCTCTGTTAAAACTGATGGAAAACTTCAGCGGAAACTTAGCCAGAAGTCTACCGTACTTAAAACGAGACTCGCGCAGATACAGGCGCTCTACCGAAAGCATTTTGCCACCGTACACGATTATTACTCCCAATATTGGTAAGAAATATATTTTGTTGAGTTTGCTGTGTGTAACGGGGCTGTGTCGCATTTTGAGGTAATTTTAGTACTTACTTGTCGGGGAATTCCTCCGCTCTGTCTCGTAAGTGATTGAAATGTTCCAAACAATATCACTGCTTTTTTTGGAATTTAAAATTATGAAAAACGGATGATGTCAATAGAGATTTCTGATCATTTTGAGGATTTTATTTGTGGTGTTTGAGTTAGAAGCGCACGATAGCTATGTCAGAGATTTATGAAATATTCCTAAACGGCATTCAACGCTAGAGAATATTTTAATGTTCCTGCAACAACACTTAATCCTGATCTTGATCCTGAACGTGCGCACGAATGATACTTAAAAGAAAGGTTTACATCAATCACCAACCCAACATGCGTAAATTTTTCCTGTCTTATATATGCGAAAATCGTAGAAGCCTATATTTTAGAATACCGTAACTGCGCCCTTTTTATGAGTTTTCCACAAACTATGGAAACTGTTTTGGATTAACCAAGCGGACGCTTTCGTTGTAAACAAACGGTTGCTTTCACTTGCTAATATCCACGCTTTGTTCTTCATAGTTATGGAACTTCATCCAGTGTATGTCAAAGGATTCTCTGGATTATCGTACCCCGCGAGAAGAGACCTTTACAGCGACTCTCCTTATAAAATTTGGCGTAATATCTCCAATAGAATTTACCTTCCTAAACCTTTCTTTCATGGAAAAGGTAAGTCGTGAATTTGACGTAACTTGCATAACAAGTACCTGGGTTTATGTTTGAGCACGGTTTTGCGGGTCGCCACTAGTCGAAAAAAATTGCCTCATAAAAGGGACGTTTAAATATCAAATGAGGCGCTAAAAATTGTGCCGAAGGATAATTCTATTTTGTAAGAACTATTTTATAAAGTATTCGCAGACATAACTGGCCAGAAGACTGATACGGCATCTGTTCTGTAAAACTCAGTTCGAGCTTAATGACCCTTTCCTTGGTAAAGGGCCTTCCTAAAACTAAAGAAGGGGGCCTGCCAGGCCTTCTTGGGTAGTTACTAGAAAAAACTGTGAAACAGCAAAATTAATGCGCGTTTGGATTCCGCGCGAGCGCACGCGAGGATAAAAAGGATATTTAGGAGAGCTGGCAAACAATAGTAAAAAAGAGAGGCGGATTTGAATAATTTTAAGATTGTTTGAATATTTTTTTGCAATGATTATGATAATGTTGTGAGTGACAGCTCTTTAAGAGATCTAAATATTTTTTTTTTTAATTTTGTTTCAGATGTGGAAGACAACATAGGAGTTGGCTTCATAATCATTAGAAATATCGGAGATTTATTACCCAAAGCGTTTGACGCGAAGACGCGGTATGTTACATGCACTAAATGCATCGTAAGTACGTTTGGATAGAATTTTTAAACAATTTTGGTTTTTCCCCCTAGTATTTAGAAGAGACTATTTCGTGGTTAGACTACGAGCAGTCCCTGCCTTGAAGCGAAGTCTGTCGCACGAGTTAAAAGAAATTGAGGAAAGAAAAGAAATTGATGTAAGCACACCACGTTGAATTTTGGGTGTGAGGGGCGATAACGTCTTTTTTTTCCCCACGGAATTTATTTTAATCGTGCGACGGACTGCACCGAGAAGAAGGGACTGCTGGTAGTGTATATTGTGGTTTGATTGAGAAATGGAATATGTACTAGAAATAATTAAAAGCAGTTTACGATTTTCTCTAACTGCTTTTGCTTGTCTTTTTTTTTTAATTTTTGATAAAACTCATATATTTAATTTTAAGCGAACCACGCTGTAGTGTGTGAGTGTTGTAAGCATAAATGATTTCCAAGTTTGACATCTGCAGTTCCTGTTAACCCTTTAACTCCCGCGATTGACGAGGGTAGAATTTCTCCTTACAATATCTATACAATATCAAGCAGACAAGTGATGAGAATAAAGAAAAATATAAATTCAGGGATTATTAGTTGATCCAATACCCAATTCTCCGAACTAGCATCGTAAGAATTGTATGGCAGACAGTAAGGAGAATTACTACTGAGATCTTGGAAGTACACGGTTAATCTTCTTCGGGCTTAGCTCTCCTCATTTCTTCCTTGTTTGATATAATCTCTGAAAACTATTTTTTCTCCCCCAATGTGTATATTCTGTGTTTTTATCAGCAAAAGCGAGGCGAATTATCCTCGCATTGCCTTATGAGGATTTTTATGATATAATCAAGGTCCCTTTTTTACTTTTACAGTGACTCGAAGTACAACGTTGAAGTCAGCTCTGATGTCGTCTCTGTCAAGTTACCTCAGATGGAAATGGCTCCTTTAACATATCCTGTCCGCATTGCCTTTGCCAACAGACTTGTAAGTTGTTATTCGTTACTAATTTTAGCTAGGATTTGTTTAAGAAACTAACCGAAGAATGTTTAAGTTGTCTTCTCTTAAATAAGCCTGGTTTACCATGTGATTAATTCAACTGCTTGTCATGTTGGTTTATTTGTCATCTTTCCTTTCTGTTAGGTGAATCGATCGTCGTACATTTGTGTGCACTGGAATTATTCAGTACCGTGAGTATAATAATGAATAGCTTTAATTTTATGTTGTTGCATACTCTCGAATTTACCATAAAGACACTTGTTTAGTCGCGCCGCTTTCGGGCCCGTGTACTCATTTTCGTTCCGAGTTTTCGTGAGCGGGAGAACATGGTAACCTAGAAAACGCTAATCGGAGACACTACAAGAGCTGCACGTCGTCGTTATGGCAAAAACCGCTATAAAATATACTATAATCGAATATGACATGTAGAGGTACTTTTGGTTGACGTCTTTTGCCATCATTACGAAAAACATTGGCTATGCTTCAACTTCCGAACGGTTTTCCATATACAAGAGCGATACTGGCGTTTGCTAAGATGTAGCTTCTTCGCTCTTGCGATCCAAGGATCCAGACAACCATTCGTCATTTGCCCTACTGTTTCTTTGAGGATACCCACACCACAAAAAAGCTGCCCTTTAGTTTAAGAACGCTTACTTTGTGCAAGGTTAAACTTTGCATACAAAAAGACTCTTAATTCATGATTACGTCAACTAGCGTTAAAGGAATATTTCGATATTCTACATGGTAGTCTATAGTGAGACTACCGCAAAAATTCCACTACAGACACAATGAAAACAGTTATTCAGGAACCAGAAGACGCGTTGTGATTGCTAAGCCTGCCTATTGTTTTTCGTTACCATAGAGACACGCGTGGTGGTGGTTGGTCACATTACGGTTGTAAATCAGTGAAGTCCAATAGAACTAACACAGTGTGCTCTTGCACTCACCTAACGGCTTTTGCAGTCCTGTCAGACTTAAATCTTCAGGTGAGGTTGATGATTGTGAAGCTGTTACAACAAAAACCAACAGCAACAACTTTACTACCTTGTTTTCAGAAGGCATGCATTTACAATTACGATGGTTACTATAACAGCTAAATATCTAATCTGGTCGAGTACCATGATATATATTTAGAATTGAGTTGTTGGCAGTAGATTGTAAATAAGAAAGGAAAGAGAAAGAGCTGCAAGATAAAGATAGATAAACCTTTAACTCCCAGACGTGATCAACATGTAACTTCTCCCTATAAGATCCATACATTATCCAGCAAACAGGTAATGAGAATATCTCAACTTATCATGGAGTAGTTTGATCTTGATCTAACACCAAATTCTCGTAACTTATTTATAAGAAAACGGTATCAGCCAGAGGGGAGAATAAACAATTAGATCCTGGGAGTCAAAGGGTCAACTTAACGATAAAGAAATTAAATTAATAAGTACCGGGTAGAAAGCTTTGAAGGATATTTTTTTCGTATGGATTATTAGTTAACCCTTTAACTCCCAGATTAAATTTGTAATTCTCCTTACTGTCAACCATACAATTCTTATAATGTTAGTTCAGAGAATTTAGTATTGGATCAACTAATTATCCCCAAATTGATCTTTTTCTTTATTCTTATCACTTATCTGGTTGATATGGTATTCATATTGTAAGGAGAAATTCTGTCCTGGTCACTCATGGGAGTTAAAGGGTTAATTTATTTTGAGGTCTGTATGAGGGTCAATGTCACTTTTTCCTTTAGAGGAGGTTGTTTCAGTTTCCAAACTATTCCAACGGGAAGGCGAATGTAAAATTGTCAATAATTAGTTCGAAAAAAAAGTATTATAACTGGTAGATCTATCAGAGTCTAAATCTAGTTTTATTGAGAACATACATTGGAAAAAAAATGATCCAAATGATCCAGGGAGAAGATTGAAATAAAATTGGTTCATAAATTGAGAATCGTGAAAGAAAACTAAGTCAACTTGTTTAAGTTGTTGTTGTTGTTGTATTTTTGAGAGAGGAGGCGTGTTGTTGCAGTGTCACAAGTAATTTTCTTTTTTTTAATTTTTTATCAGTATCGCGAGCAAGCAGCCTTTGCCATGCGTTTGGTGACGTACATTGGTATATCGGTGTCCCTTGTTCTTTTTCTGACAGTTTTTATACTATTCTTGTGTCTAAGGTAATTTTTATTTGATTTTCGTCATTTTACTAACCTGGCCTTCTCACAACGGTGGTAAGAAATTATGGAAATATTCCATATCATGATCTCTTCTCCCATGGACACTTCTAATACAAAATTGAACAATACAATATTGAGCCCACGCACTTCTCGTAAGCGTAGATAGCGGAACTCTTAATGTTGTGGTGTGGTGTTGTTTTCCAAAAATTCTTAAATTGGGGGCACCTACAAAATTCCCTTTCAAAAAAATTGTAAGCTGTTAAATGCAGTCCGGTAAAAGTCCTCTGCAAAACGTTGTAGAGCATACTCTTATAGAGGATGCGCGGTATAAATGCATCATTATCAGTAACATCACTGTTTTGTTTTTACAGCAATCTGAAGAGCAACTCGATAACAATTCATAAGAACCTTATTGTGGCGGTCTTCGTCGCGGAGTTGACGTTCCTCTTGGGAAGCAACAGAACGGCAGATCAGGTTGGGTTTAATATAGGGCCTTATGTTTACAGCAGGGTGATTTAGTATTATCAACTCAATTATTATCAACTAAATTGATGACGTAATTTGGTCACCGTAAAGAGTTTCAAAGCTAGCTTTGAAAAACGACAGCGTTCACTCCATGGATATTTTTACGCACGTAAACGTCTACTTCGACTATGGTTTTTTTTTTTGAAACGCGTGTTCATTAGTGCGGGCAAAAACGCAACAGTGGAAATCCAGCTTTAGCTTTCTTTAAAACATATTAGTTTGGCTTCTGATCTTAAGACGTTGCTTTTATTTTTGTTTCATTGCAGAGATTGTGTCAGTTGATCGCCATAGTGCTGCATTATTTCTTCAGCGCCTCTTTCTCGTGGATGTTCGTCGAAGGTCTGCACATGTATCGCAGGCTCAGGGGAAAAGAGGAATATAGACACTGGCAAAAGTCCTTCTATTTCTTCATGGGGTGGGGTAAGTGGTACGAATGTTGTCCAACAGGGAATGTATGGTATCAATCCTTTGAAGTGACTAACCCTTAAATTCTCCCTCTAACATCCATACATTATCCAGCAAACAGGTAGTGAGAATACCCAAATTATCAGGTAGAAGTTGTTATCTTGATCCAACACCAAATAATTGGGACTTATTTACAAGGAAATGTAAAGCAACTGGAGGAGAGAATTAACAATCACATCGTGGGAGTAAATAGGTTAAATTTCGTGAGTTGAAGATAAGTTGTAAGCAGACATTTTTCGGAAAAAAAAAACGGCGGAGGGTGATGGAAGAGGAATGATTGGTACAAGAAACTTAACAAAAGTCACAAATTTTAAAATATTCACTCGCCATCATCTATTTGAAGATAATCTTACGCAATTAATGCTTTCAAATAGTACCAATCGAAAATTATTTGAAGCATAAAACACGGATTTCTATACAACGAGTGTTAAGGTTTTTACTCTGTTATTTTTTATATTTTTTTTTGTCTCAGGATGTCCCGCTATTGTGGTCGGAATTTCCGCTGGCTTAGCGAACGAGGGCTACGGAAACCAGAGATTGTAAGTCAACTTTGTATGGTTTCTGTAGAACTTTTTACTAGTCCCCGTAAACAGTTTGTTTGTACTTGTAATATTCCCAGACCACGCAATAGATAGTGATAGTTTCCATTAATTTCGCGACACTTGACCTTTTTATTATTATTTTTTTTATTATTTTTTTTCCACGATTTCAAGTTGATTTCATGGAGGCGGAATATTTGATTCACTTTCCCACTCTTGCTTTATTATTTAAAAAACCTTCAGGTTCGGAAAGAGTTCAAGAATGTGTACATGCGCTTGAAGACTGAGGACAAGACATACGGGATACAGAAACCCACGCAGCATTTTGTAAGAGGAATAATTACCCTCTTTACGTCTCTATGCTTAACTCACCCTCTTTCCTTAAATGAGACATTCCATATTCATTGATTCGTCCTCTCTAGAAAGCATGTTCTGTTTTTCACTTGCTCTTCTCCGCTGTTTGACCCCCTTTTCAAAAGATCAATTCATGGTCTACTATATCTTTACCCCTTCTCATTTTTCAGCCATTCTGTTATCCGACCCAATCTCTCCCCTGTTAGGAATATAGTATTTCTTTGAATAAGCACCCACGCTCTAAGAAGCGCCGTCCGCCGAATAAGGGCCCACCCTCAGGCGCCCCCCTCTAGGGATACGAAGAAAGCCGCTTTCTTTTGCCACTTTATCTATATTTTTTTTTAGCTTCAACTGCAGCGGAATCAGAAAAGGAGATCAACAAGTGCCCCCCCCCCTCGATTAAGCGCCATCCTTCCAATAAGTGCACCCCCCACCCCCCTCCCCCTCCTTTGGCCGATATTTTAAATAACCGCTTGTTTGAGGAAATACTGTTTGGCAAATTTTCATTGTTTCATCTCCATTCTGAGTACCACAATGTTATCCTTCTCCCGCTTGAGAGGAGAAGAGGAGAGAATTTTCAATTGGATCTTGAGGGTGAAAGGGTGAACTAACCTTTTTCTTTTCCCCTTCTTCTTTCCCACTTTTCAATTCATGCACTCTCCCTCCCCTCCCTGTTCGTATTCGCGAGACTATTCCATTTTCTCTCATTCCAATTTCTCACCCAACCTATTGATTTCACCTGTTTGACGAAAAGTTCGATTTCCGTTTTTTTTCCTCAGAAACGCTCCTATCACCTTGGGGAGACGGCACCTCTCCGATTCCAGTATGATTTTGACGATGATGGAAACGCCACCAGCACATCTACCACGGAGCCATCCAGCAGTGGTTTCCGTAGCAGTGTAACGAGTCGGTTTACCACAGACAACAATGTCACGGATACTATGAGAGATGAAGACACCAGTGCACCAGGTGTGTGTTTGAAATGTAATTTCTCTCAAATATGCACAATACATTCTGCTCAGTCCAAGTAGTAAGAACGTGGTTTTAAATAAATTACAGTGATTTCTAGTCGGCCTCTATACCCTAGAGACCGAAGAAAAGTGCTCCCGCCAAATCCCCTTTCTTTTTCTTCAATGAAGACCAGATTTGTGCCCTACGAAGCCAAGTTTTCCTTAATTACAGTCGTCCTACAAGAAATGTTCCTTTGCAATTCAATTTGGTAGGGAGAAAAGAAGAATCACATAGAAAGTAAGGACAAGACTTAAAACACAAAAGCAATCAGAAGCAATCTCAACCCACAATCAAACATGGAGCCAGGCTAACTGGTTTAGGGCAGAAGGGGCTGGGCATTGATTGCTGTATAGTGGAATTTATAATTGCTTTTTTTCAAGGAACCAACTCCTTTGAACCATTTTAGGAATGACTTATGGCTAGCAGAAACTGTACATTCTGTTTGTTTGTTTGTTTGTTTGTTTGTGTCGTCCAAGTCTTTCATTTCGCTCAGCGAAAATACGTTGTAATGGAGTTATTCCTCATTTCTGGGAACTAATTTTTGGTTGGTTGTTCAAATTTTTAGATGGAAAATCGCGAAAGGCCAAGTACCCTGATAATCCTGAACTCGGTAAGTCGTTTACAATGCGTAAACTCAAACATTTCTATGTTTAAACTCCTTTGTAGTCAATATTTTGATGGTCACGAAACGAAGAGGAAAATAAGGGGTGATATTACTTCGTCACGCAATATTATTGTACAACGAAACATCTGTAACACATCTTTGGTACAGTCAGTTAAAGGCTAACAGTCTTGTGAGTATATATAGAGTGGGTAGCATTATAGGCGCACTCTGATTGGCTACTCAAACTCCAAATATCCCTTGCTAATCACTTCCGAGCAACGCGCGCGCGATTTGCGCCCGGAGAGATGGTAATCGTTGCAGGAAGGAATGCGTTCGGGTTTTTACCTAATTAATTATGCAAAAAATACAGTAAAATTGACCAACTTTAATGTGCTAGTGCTGAAGAAAGATTTTTCGTAAGAAATCGGTGGTGTTTTTACTTCAAAATATAATTCATTTGATTTTTATTTGTGGCACTTTTAGGAGCTTTGGTGTAATTTTAAAATTTACATGATTTTTTAACAAAGTACTCTCAAATGCTTGTTGCAAAAAGCGAAAAATAAAGCAACTTGAAGCCTTCAAAACGCGTCTTGGTATATAAGAAATCATGTCATGGTATATAAGAAATTACATGCGGGCACAAAGTTTGGTCCTTATATGAAAATAATATGAAATAAAAAATTTGGGTGATTCAGAAAAGTGCCGGCAAAATAAAAGAGTTTGCGACGCACTGTGGTCAAGATCAGGACGTAAACAACACTTTCACCTTTACCGGTAACCCTTTAACTCCCAAGATCTCATTAGTAATTCTTACTGTCTGCCATATAGTTCTTTAGAAGTTAGTTTGGGGAATTTGGTAATGGATCAAGTAATAATCCCTAAATCCCTAAGATTTTTCTTACTCTCATCACTTGTCGGCTTGATATTTTATTGATATTATATTGATATTGTAAGGAGAAATTCTGTCTTGGTCACTCGTGGGAGTTAAAGGGTTAACCCCCTGTTACTATCCAGTATCTCAAGTGATCTTGTGTTGTACTTTCATGATCTCAGAGTTAGTCTTCATTTTATATTGAAAAAGTTTAATACATACAAGGATAAGTAACCCTTTTTCGAAATGTTTTTTACCCAGTAAATCATTTTTTTCTTTGTTTAGACTAGCGTTATCATTGTTGACGAATGTAAACTTTGCAGTGAATTTTGGGACCAAAGCAACCTCCTTCTCATGTGCCGCAGCACGGCAGCTTCAAATTAAAGATGAATCTAAAAATTAAAGGTATATTTTTATATAAATGCACACCATCAAGAAAGACCCTTGGAGTAGGCAGAGTGGCTGAGTACTTAGGGCACTGGCCACCTGCTTAGGGACTTGCCAAGTGCTTAGGGACTTGTCATCCGGTGGTCCCAGGTTGTAGTTCTCCACTTTGCTACTCACTGGATTTGTTTTCAGTTGCACTGAGTTCCACTCGTTGGCTTTGCTCTGTTTACAGCCAATTTGTCTGCCTTTTACTAGTTGAGGTTCTTAAAAACTGTGTTGACGTTTATTTACTATGTTTATTTCCAATTTGTTTGAATTAATTATTTCTAAAATTTGTAAGCAAATTGACAATAGAGAAATATATCATACGAACTGTTAATAGTGTTATTATCGTTATAATTAATTATCATCATCATCATCATCAGAGCTTTAGGTATTTATTAGCGGGTCAATATATGCAACAATTTTAGTATAGTGGGTGACCTTCATTGTAAGATGTTTTTGACGAGTTCTTGACCCCAAGCAGTGATTTTTTTGTCAGATTACTTATGTCAAACTGCTGTCGGAGTTCTCATTTCTGGGAGTCAAAGGGCTAACTGTAATCTTGAGGGCTATAACTTCCTGATCAGTGCACTTTGATCACAAGTGTACACTTTTTGCAGTACTTGACCTATACATAATTCTAGATATCTACTTGCTTTTTAAATTCACAAAATCGTGTATGGAATGTTTTCGTGTTTGTAATTAAAAGCGAACTGTAAATAGTAACACTGTGATCCTTTTTTTTTTTTTTAGCCCCTTGCATTTGACAGGCCCTCTTCTTCTCGGTGGGCTCGTGCCGCTACCAATTAAATTCCCAGTGCCCTACAACATTTTACTGGCTGCATCAGAAATGTTTACATCGATCACAAGTTCTTGGACCTCAGTCAGCCATTGTACAACAACGGAACCAGTGCTAAATGTAAAGCAATGGGCAACACGTGCGCCTATAAACAACCTTGCGGGCGAGGCACGTGTTTTAACTTACTTGGTACTCGCCGGTGTGACTGTTCCACTGGATTTGATGGAAGTCGCGGTGAAACAGGTATTGAATTTTTTTTTACGGATATGTAAGTAATCTTTCCTCTCGCACTTACTTTAGTTTGAAGCGTTCGCAAGAGTACGGAATCTTTTGAAATATCTTCAAATGATTAGTATCTAAGATGCAGACAACAGTTCATGAGTTATGCATGATAAAGGACACCTTATGAGCATTTAAATGTATGCGGTTCCTTGTTATGAGAAATGTATCGTCGAGTTTATCTGATTTAGTGGATCTTCAATTAATAAATGCACGTACTTAATCACCGGTATTTTCGCCTTGAATTATTGATCCATACCAGATTTTGACCCGACAGTTCTGAGAAAAGAGCGAAAAATCAGTTTTACTGTACATCTGACGAAGATCTGCCGGTTTCAAAAACCCTGTGAACAATCCTCAGAGTTGAAAGATTCCCTTCCTTAACGTTAAGGGCCGAGTTCCTCAAATACTGTCTTCTGTTGTGTCAGCAATTTCTGTTTCTTAACCCTTTCACTGCCAAGATATCATTGGTAATTCTCCTTACTGTCTGTCATACAATTCTTATGATGTTAGTTCTGAGGATTTAGTATTGGATCAATTAATAATTCTGTAATTGATATTTTTCTTCATTCTCGTCACTTGTCTGCTTGATATTGTTTTGATATTGTAAGGAGAAATTCTGTCTTGGTCATTTATGGCAGGTAAAGGTTGATGTAACTCGGGTTAATTAATTTCCTAAACCCTTTAACTCTCCGATCAAATTTGTAATTCTCCTTACTGTCAACCACACAATTACGATGTTAGTTCAGAGAATTTAGTATTGGATCAACTAATTATTCCCAAATTGATGTGTTTCTTTATTCTCATCACTTACCTGGTTGATATTGTATTAATATTGTAAGGAGAAATACTGTCTTGGTCACTCATGGGAGTTAAAGGGTTAAATTGGAGAGAAATTATCCAGGCCTCCAGTCAGCGTTTATTTTCTGGGATTCGCATTACCTTAAAATACCCCAACTAAGGAGAACGTCAATTTCTTATCACGGGTTCTTTGATGTAAACCATTCATACAAACTTCCTTGTTCAACAGGTGTGAAGTACACTAGGAGATTCTCAAGACGGAGTTTTAAGAGGGTGCCTGCCAACTCAAAGGTCAATCTTCTGTGGAGTGTTTCAATGAGATTCCGCACAGCTAAGCCTTCAGGAACTCTGTTTGAAATCTCTTTTTCGTCATCATCTTCGGTGCCGGAGGTAAGTTATGTAAATCAAGATACATTTTTTAAAAACCATTGAACGTTGATATACTTACGTGAACTTCGTTTCTATTTCAGTTGGTTGATGGTAAACTGTCGTACAACTACAAAGAGTTGTTGGTTCTCCAATTGCCTTTTACCGGTGAATGGTACCCAGTGGCATCACAAGTCAGACATGAATTATCAAAAGATGTATTTGAAATTTCGTCAGAAGAATTGTAATCTATTCCATTGGTGGCGTTACAAACCCTCCAGGAAAACACAGCAAATTCTGTGTGCTGACATAGAATGACATTTTTTGTCGTAGATAGACGACGTCATCTTACACTGCCCTTATTTTAAATTGTAGAAGAAGAAGGAGTAGATGCATAGGTTGAAAAATTTTCGGACGGTAAATGGCGAAGTTACGCCTAATAACTTATGGGTTTTAAACCTCATGAACTCGATGCCTTAGAACAAGGAGATCCTAGAGATTTTCTAACATTTATATCAATTTTAAGTAAAATGGTATAATTCGCGTTTTTCAGAGCGTAGATTTAAGGAAGGCATATCCACAGATGAAGAACTGTTCTTATTAGCTCAGGAATTAGCCAAAGAAGATCCTAAAAAAGTGGAAGAATTTTTCACGATTTTATTTCAAAAATGAATTTTGTAATTTTTTTGATTTTTTAATAGGTGAGCTTTCTGAAGAAGAGCATGCACATATTGCGCAGAGGATTGGATTATCGTTGTTTTGGAGGTTAGCTCCACGACTAGGCCTAACTAGTAGTGAACTGGAATGTTTAGAAAACTAGGTCATGTGTCTGGAGTGTTATAATGCGGATAAATAAAATGTGTGTAAATTGAAATCATGTTCTCATTTTGTTCAATCATGGGTTCTTGGTGGCGTCGTCTATATTGTTACGCTCACTACCGATTCATATCGTGGGTATGTGTACGCATTAAGGTACTCGTGTACGAAGACGATGACGTGTATAGAATACCTTACGACTGGGTTCCTTCCCTTATGATAGAAGATGTGTATAAACATGCTATGAAACCTCATTTGTATCTTCCCCATACTCGTATTCGTCACTTGATGACTTTCATGCGATATTACGAGGGAAAGTACACATACAATGTGTGGAATCGATTGTACGCATTGTGTTTGGGAGGGTATTGGATTGGTTACTACTGTGTGAATCATTTGTTCAAATTGTTATGGCTAAAAAGAATAAGAAGACTCAATCCGATACAAAGAAGATACTCGATTACGATACACCCGGTGTCGTCGGCAGTCTAGGGAGCGTGTCTCAATATGCTCAAGCTAAAGGTACTTCACGCCCCAAAGCGAAAAAAGAATTAGAGAAGAATCTTGCCTATACGCTCCATAAACCGCGTCGTAGAAGAGGTGTGTTTCAACCTGTCGTCGTCTCTGACATTGACCAACAGTGGGTAGCTGATTTGGTGGAAGTGCAAACTCTGGCCAAACAGAATAAAGGATTCAGATACATTCTGGTCGTCATGGACGCGTTTTCCAAATACGCGTGGGCTCAACCTACTAAAAAGAAGACAGGAAAAGATGTCGCTGAAGCATTTGTCAAGATCCTCAAATCTGCTCAGGGACGTAAACCTCAAACCTTACAGACAGATGCAGGAAAGGAATTTTACAATCAAGTCTTTCAGACTCTGATGAAACAGCAGAACATTTATCATTTTTCCACCCACGGAGATGCCAAAGCCAGTATTGTAGAACGATTAAATAGAACTTTGAAATCTAAAACGTACAAAATATTTTACAGCGGCTAATACTTTAAAGTATGTAGACAACTTACCGAAACTCATGTATCAATATAATCACACGTATCATAGAAGTATTCACATGACTCCCGCCAAAGTTACTATGTTCAATCCCAAAGAAGTTTGGGACAATTTGTATAGCAAGTATGTGAATCTCAATAAAAAACCTCCTGCCTTCAAAGTGGGGGATAAAGCGAGATTGAATAATAAATTTAAACCTTTCAAAAAAGGATACTTACCCAGTTGGACTGAAGAAGTGTTTGTGGTACGCAAAGTCTTACCGGGTATGACCACCACCTATAAAGTGCAAGAACTCGACGACACACCTTTGCAGGTTACGTTTTACGCCTGGGATTTACAAAAAGTACAATTGGACGAATCCTCGTATTTTAGAGTCTTGAAACGACAAAAAGATAAATTGTAAGTCAAGTGGAAAGGATATCCTGCTAAATATAACAGTTGGATTCATAAAAAAAGATTTAAAGTGACGTGTGTACTCGTACTTGACACATCATCATGAGAGGAGTTAGTTTAAAACGTTTCAAAGTGTATACTCCAGCAAGTGGGGATCCGAATCAAACGGGAGGTGGTATTTTTCGTTGGAGTGCGCCACCCCCGTTCTACGGACCAGGTGTACCAGGCGACTTTCCACCACAAGTAGGAGGTGGTATGAGACAAGATATTTTTAAGGAAGTGAAGAAAGGATTTAAAAGTGGATTGAAGAAGCGATCCCTGTCAGAAAAGGGACGTGGAGCGAAGAGAGGTGCTTCTTCAGCACTCAAGAACGAAGTGAAACGAAAAATCAGGAGAAAGTCGAACGATATCTTTGGAGCCTAAGAAATGACTCGTATCAGTACCGCACGTAGTAGTGCCCCTATCATTGGGGTGGGCACAGGATATTCGAATGATCCTGTGACTCCTATTTTAAAAAAGTATAAAGGAAGACAAAGGTATCATCGTCAGCAAGGCGGTGGGTTTCCGAGGAAGAGAAGACCATTTAAGAACCGTTCTACTCGCAGAAGCACTCATAAACGATGGAGACGTTGAAATAAACACATCATCTGTAGCGAGATGGCCGCGAAAACAAGCCGCTATCAATCCTAATCTCAACCTATTCACGATTCCACCTACGGATCTTTCTACTGCTAGTTACAGGTACGTCAAAGTACCACCTCATACAGCGAGTATTACTCCGATTCACGTTTACATAGAAAGACAATCGGACTACATTGATCTGAAGCGGAGTTTTGTGGAATTGAATTTGGGATTCAAGACGACGGGAAATGTCAATCTCACTTCACGCAATGACACTGTGAATCGCATGACAACTCCAGCCAATAACCTGGCGCAAACACTCTTCAAACAAGTCAATTTCCGAGCTAATGGCACCCTTCTCACAGAACAAGTGGTCATGTACCATCTCCAAGCCTACATACAGACGGTGTTGAATTACGACAGAGATGATGGAGAGACCATCCTTCAACCCACAGGTTGGAGGAATGAAATCAATTCGCCCGCAAACAAAGCTTGCCCCGAGAACCAAGTAAAATACCAATAACGACTTCCACGTTTAACTGCATGAAATTGTCCATAATTCTGATTGCCCGATTGCCTGATTGTCTGTTTACTTGTATGAATAGCTATTTGTAGATTTTGTGGCTGGTAACGAGTACTTTACTTCGTTTTTGGCGGACCTCATTTGAAAAACCGTTTTAATATCCTTACGTAAAGATTATTTAGTTCCCAGACCAGGGGAGTAAATATAGCAGAATCCAAAAGATGGTTTCATACCTGTCAAGCTGATCGGTCGATATTTTCCAAGTTTCAGATTCCGGGGAACATTTTTGCAGGTTTGTTCTGTTAATGAACAGTTTGAAAAATTCAGAAGACAAGTATCAGAGAAAGTCTGGACAAATGACAGAAAGTGATGGACCAAAAAGTAAGACATTTCCTGTAAAATTCAGAAACGACAATTTCGGTAAACATTGTATGAAAACGAGATCCCCATGCTTCTCCATACCTTACACAGCAAACTTGTCCGGGTAATCACCTGGTGATGAGCCTTCAAAGAAGAAAATGTAAAATCATAAAAGAACTTGTAACTGTTTAAGTAACTTTCGTTAACCTTTCTGAACTTCAGTTGTGGTACTCTAATTTCCTCTTAAGCACTTCAAAAAATTTATCAAACTAGAATCAAAAGTTAAGGAGGGCAAAATACAATGGAAGTCATTCATTTCTCATGATCATTTTTGGTCGTTAAAGATGAACCATTCCAAATAAGATCACAGCCGAGTCGCAAAATAAAAAAGACTGGTTTGAGGTCAATAACAACTAGGCATTCCGCGCGCGAATTTGATAATAGCCTGGGATTTAGCGCGTGTTGTGTTGGAACTCGCCATGTGACTAATCGTCGTAAATATAGTTTACACACAGGAATTACATCTGATCTTCGCAAAGTCAACAAAATCACTTGCAGTAATATCAGAGTAATTATGCCGAGAAAAGCGAGATCACTTTCGAAGAGGAAGACCATGTAATCCTTTATCATTATATCTTTCGGATCAAAAATGGCGGGCTTTTCAATCTTCGAAACTCTACACGTTGTGGATTCGTTGTAGTAAACTGTCTATTTGTTTTGGCTGCATTGGATAGCACCTCTGAACTCAGTAATCCTTTGGATACTTGGCGAAAGGAAGATCAGGATAATGTATCACCCGTTAAAACACTACAAAGGTTGGTGAAGTGTAATAGTAGTAGTATTTTTGGTAAAATTTCCGCACAGCCCCCTACTATCGTAAAACAAATCTGTTTCCCCAATGGCAATGTGTTGTTTTTGTCATTGTTTTCTCTATCCACCAAAACTGTTGTTGAATTGGCATGTGGCTGTAATTACACACCAAAAAAAAAATCCTTTTCCTCTCTCAGAACGAATAAAACATAGCATGGAAACGCGCTGTTCAGAAATGATGAATTTATGGACAAACTACTGAACTCCTATATCATGAGCACTGTGGAACAGTTTGATCTGAACTGCACTGCAGCCAGAGTGTTGTTAAATGCCATGCCTGGGCTGGAAAGTGCTGCAGTTTTTCAGGATATGGTAAGTTTAGCAAGGTATTCTAAATCTTTCAACTCCCAAGATCTGATTTAAATTCTCTCCTCTAGCTGCTACACATTTCCATGTAAATTCGTTATGAGAATTTGGTGTTGCACACTTTTCACACTTTTATTTTTTTATTTTCTTACATATTTACAAGATATTAGATCAAGATGACAATTTCTTCCTGATAAGTCTGACTATTCTCATTACCTTTTTGCTGGATAATGTATGAATATTATAGGGAGAAGTTACTTGTTAATCACTTGTGGGAGTTAAAGTGTTAATAATCTTAAGATGTGACATTTTTTCGTCAGCTTGAGTTCCATGTTAAAGTCCAAAAATTGTGTCCAGTTTCTGTGGCATGGCACTCCCTTCCTTTTTTAGAAAAAAATAAATACTTAATATTAACTCACACAATTTCTACTTCATCAAATTATGGATAAAAAAAATGAATTTCTTTTAGTTATGAGTTTATGAAAAATTTATGAAAAAGAATAAAAAAAAAAAAAAAAGAGATTTTATTTGTTGCTCTCAGTTGCCTCACTTCAGTGGAAAAAAACTTTAAAAAAACGCAAACTTTTCAGATTCACTTTCATTTTTCCTTAATTAATAAAAACATATTTCTTAAATAGAGTAAGAGAGATGGTAAGTTTTGAGCTTGGTAAAGAAATAGAGAAAGATGTTTTTTGTCCTGTTACAACAAAGAAAAAATTCTAATCTGAGTCCCCATGTTGAATCAAACCTTAGATCTTGGGATTCTGGGGTCTGATGCTCTATCAGTGAGCCACAGAGACTCTATGGTGAGTGAGGTTTATTACAAAGTTCAGTGACACTTGTCCTGCATACTGCAAGGATCAGCAATGTTGTTAGATAAGACTTTGTCTATTTCATCGAGAGATTTATCCTAGAAAGGCGAGCATCCTCGTAAGAGAATGATAGAAACATGTGCAAAGTACAGCTTGTTACAAGTGGCTCGCGCCAGGCACCTATCGGGCAAATCATAACTAGTGTCCAGATCTCTCATCTAATGTTGCGTTGTGCTCTATCTCTCCCCAAGTCTTTAGTGTTCCTCATGCTTGCATATGGGGGATAGTGAAGACTGATAAGAACACAAATGTTAATTTGAATTAAAGAACAAAACTAAATATGGAATAGTGTCATTTGACTGTCTCATGGATCTAATGTCTAAGTCACTGTTCCAATAGTCCTTTGGAGTTAAAGTCCCGTAGCCGACGCAGGGCTAAGGGAGGTTTCTTTGGTCGTTCTGGGGGTTTCGGCGGGCTTGACGGCGCCAGTGGATCTGCTTGGGGGCTGGAGGCGTGCGTCCGTGGAGTTGCTGTCGAGGGGTGCTCAGGAGATGGGGAAGGTGTTTGGTTGCTAAGTTGTATCTGTGGTGCATTTGGCTTTGGGCTGGGGCTGTGGTGGTCAGGTGTCACTGCTGCCGGGGTTGGCCCAGTTAGTGGCTGTGCGGGGGATGGTTGTGGGGGCATCCTTGCTTGTGCTGGGGTGATTGGCTTGAGCGGTCTGTGTGGCAGCATAGCAAGATGACGCAGGTCGTCATCAATTGTTAGGTGGGGCGGTGTGGTCCGTATCGGGAGGTATTTCCTTAAGAACTTGCGGTTGCGGGTAGTCATCCTCCCTGAGCCGTCGATGCGGATGACATACTGGTCGAATTGGCGAACCTCGACCACGACTCCTGTCTTATCCCACTTAGTGGGGTAGGGGCCTGTTTGGTTCTGGATGCGGACATGGTTACCAACGGCCAGGGGTGGGAGTCGCTTGGTGTGCTCAGACCATCTCTCTGCAGCTTTCATGTGGCGGTTTCTTAGTGCTGCTTCTCTTGTCGCGAGGGTGTCACGCCAGGTAGGGTGTGGTTGGTAGCGACCAGGTAAGATAGGTATGAAGTCCTTGATTGGCCTGCCGAAGACACATTGTGCAGGGGATAGCTGAGTATTTGGGTCGGGTGTGTTTCGATATTGAAGGACTGCACGCTGGAAGGAGTCAGTATCTAGGCTACCAGATGGGGTGGTGTTGTCAGTGATGAACCGTTTGACTGATTTGACGCCAATCTCTGCCCTGCAATTTGAGTGTGGGAATGCCACTGACGACAGACGGTGGTGTATGCCCCAGTCTTTCAGGAATTGGCGTGTGGCTGTTGCTGTGAATTCAGGGCCGCCATCTGTTGCGAGTTCGTCTGGGATGCCGAATGTGGCAAAGGTTCGTCGTAGACAGTCAATCAGGCCTGTAGATCCCTCTCTTGCTCGCTCAACGAGGGGCCAGTTGGAGTAGCGGTCTACGATAACAAGGTAGGTAACCCCTTTGTAGTGAAAGAAGTCGGCGCAAACACATTGGAACGGGTAGGCTGGGGGTACAACTGGAGAGGGTGGTGAACTCGGTTGAGAGGGTGCCATGCGGTTGCAGTGGTTGCAGGTTTCCCGTAGGGCAATGATGGCTGGGGTGATGCCTGGCCAGAACACTGTGCTTTCGGCGCGTGCTGTCATGGAAGTCACACCTTGGTGGGCTGAGTGCAAGACAGTCAGAATGTGCTGGCGGAGAGAGGGTGGTATCATGATGCGATTCTTGTAGAGAATGATGCCATCAACTGTATAGAGGTGTTCGCGAAATTGATGGTACTCCCGAAGGGCAGGTGGTAGCTCGTTACGGGATTTAGGGAATCCAGTCTCGATAAGATGAATTAGCTGGGTCATTGCCCTGCTGCTTGTTGTGGCCAGCTTGACCCTATCCCATGTGACGGCAATAGTGTTTAATGCTGATGAGGCTGATGAGGCTAGCTGGTCGTCAATGGTGATGGAGCAAGTGCCCGGTTGTGGTTCGGTGTGGCGGATGCCGGCCAAGAAGGAGCGTCCGGAGTTATCTAATTGCGGGAGAGCGGCCAGGGTTGCGGTTGCCGCGGCTATGTCGTCTGGCAAGACTAGCAGGTCTGGTTTGGTGGTTCCCGTAGGATGGCGGGATACAGCATCGGCAGCTTTGTGTTGCACGCCAGGGATGTGTACCATTCGGAACCAGTAACGTAAGCTTTTCTCCTTGAGGTTGCGGAGCCGGGCGTTGGTGATATCTTCAAGGGACCGGTCTCCAAACACTTTTAGGAGGGGCTTGTGGTCGACAGCAATGATCAGGTTACTGCAACCCAGGACAAAAAATCGTGCTTTGTCAAGCGCGTCGGCAACAGCTAGGGCTTCGCCCTCTACTGGGGCATAGCGTGATTCAGCGGCGTGTGTGAAACGGCTCCCAACCAAAGTGATCTTCCAGCCTGTACGACAACAGAAGGGTTCGGGGGATGGGCACTGGCAGTGTTTCTGGAACAGCCAAAATCCGATGCCGCTTTTGGACCAGTCGGTTGCCAGGCAGGTTGGTTTAGATTTGTCAAAGATACGCACACCTTCTTCGATTTCACTGATGATCACTGATTTGGATTCTTCAAAGAGTGTGTGCAGTTCGTCGGTCCATTGGAAAGGGGTGCCGGGCTGGAGGAGCTGGCGGAATGGCAACATGCGCTCAGTCGCTGCGAAGGCATAGGAGACCTGGTTGATCAGGCCAAACCAGGAGCGGACATCTGTGATGTTGGCTGGGATTGGAAAGTTGCGGATGGCATCGAGGTATTGTTTGCATGGCCGCACACAGCTTGGGGTGATCTCAAATCCTGCGAATTCGACAGTGTCGGCTCCGAAGACGAACTTGTCTGGGTTAAGTATGATACCATTGTGTCCGCAGAGGTTGAGCCAGTCAACCGCCTGGAAGAAACTTTGGTCAAGGTTGTCTGCCCAGAGAAGGGTGTCGTCGATGCATTTGGTCTTGTTAGGAACGTGGGACACGATCACATCAAACCGTCTTGAGTAGCCGTCGCCAGAAGCTATGTAGCCTTGAGGTGCTGTTTTATAGCGGTAGCGACCCCATGGAGTGATGAAGGTGGTGAGGTGTCGATCGTCCTCATGGAGGGGAACGCTGTGGTAACCATTCCAACAGTCAAACACGGTCCTTTTGGTGTTGCTTGGGATTGAACGTGCCTGGTGGAAGGGGCTTTGCGTGTGGTGGGTTTCACGTGTCGCGTGGAGGTTGAGCGCCTGGAAATCGACTGTGCGGCGGGGCTTGCCATTCTTTTTAGCACATACAACCATGCGGTGGCACCAGGTGACGGGTTCTCCTACTGGCACTGGTTCGAGGACACCCAGTGAGACGTCCTGGTCGAGTCCTGCCTTGACCTCCTCTTGCCAGTGAAGTGGCACTGGTATGGGGTTGTGGTGTGCGACTGGTTTCGCTTGGGGGTCAACCATTAGCCTCATAGGGATGCTCTCCATTAGGGGTAGCGGCTGGTGCTCGCATGTATTGAAGGTGCTGGTTCGGTAGTAGTCCAGCAGCCACTGTTGCATCTTCATCCGACTGTTCTCTGTTGCTGGGAAAGGGGTGGTTGTGGGCTTCGGTGGCGGTGTGGTGCGACGCGGGCAGGTGCATGGGGGGCTGTCTGAGCCCTCAGAAGTTTGCATATCTCTGTCTGACGGGGTTGGTGCAGTTGCATTGCAGGCTGTGTCTGGCTCGATTGAGCTGCATGTGTTTAGGGTCTCCCCCAACATGGGGAAGTTCTTAGTGATAATGCCCAGTGCCATGCATGTCTCTCGGCTGAGGAAAAGTTTGTCTGAGTCGCTTGTCACGTATACGATCTGTCGGCTTTCCAGAGCTTTTCCGGATGGAGACCTGCCCGAGAACCTTAAGATGACTGCGCCCAGGATGCTGATCCCTTTGTTGTTCACAGCGTGCATTTTCATAGTGACGGGTATCAGGTCACTCTCACAGAGGCCCAGGCGACGGATGACTTTTATGCTAGCCAAGCAGCTCTGGCAGCCTGTGTCAGCCATAGCAGAGAGTTGTGCTGTTGCCAACTGTGATTTGGGTGGGTTGTATCCAAGGGCTGTGTAGTCTTCAGGATGGGCTGTCGCTGTAAGCGTTATGAACGGTTGAGGCTTGGATGGCTGTCGAACCCAGTGATCGGTTAGGTGGCAGTAGAGGTGGTGGTCGAGTGAGATGACTCCTTTGCTTGGCCTGCTGAGGCTAGTTGTGGTGCAAAGTGAGTCAAAAATTGCGCTTTCCGTTTCTCTGCTCTTGCCAATGGGTGTCGGCGGCTGTTGGGGCCTGTTGCTTTTGCCCCTGCTGCGGCAAACGCTGGCAAAGTGGTTCTGCCGTCCACACTTGTCGCAGATGGTGCCATAAGCTGGGCAGTCATGACGGCGGATTCTGGTCGGCGCGCTCTTGCCATGCCCTCTCTTGTTGCAATAAGAGCACAGTTCGTTCGCGTCCCCATCCTTACGTTGCTTGACCTCATCATTTTTGGCACGACGATACTGACTTTGTGCGGCGTCTGTACTGTGGCTTTGTGACAGGCGGCCTGCTGACCGTTTGCCGGCCTCTTTTGCCTCAATGAATTGGAACACCTCCTCAAGGCTCATGTCTTGGTTTCGTTCCCCCAACAGGTCTAATTGGATTTCGCTGTCAGCCAGGCCACGTGTGAGGACATCGCGAAGGACGTTTTCCGTATAGTTGACCTCTATGTTGCAGCCAGGGCAAGTGACTAAAAACTTGCAAACACCAGCTTGGCCGCGAAGGCGGGCACCAAAACTACGGATCGTCTCATCCCGGTCTTGCCGCATGTTGTGTAGCTGCACACGGGCGACCATTGCGTTCTCCTCCCGTACTGCAAGCTTTTTTATGGCTGCCATGACCTCATCTGCGGTTTTGTCGGTGAGGGAACCGCCCGCGTTTCTTGTCAGGTCTTTGCGAAGTTGTTCATCGCAGCACTCGAGGAGCTGGATTACCTTTTCTTTGCCGGTGACATTAGTTGCCGCAACATAATCGCCCCAACGCGTTAGAAAATACGACCAATCCTCACTCGATCCCGCTGCTGAAATTGTCGGACGGCGTACTCTTTCGAGTTTCGTGTTACTGTTGGGGTTGATCGTGTTCACTGTTCCTGGAGTGACATGTACTCCCGAAGAGTGCACTGATAGAAGGACGGCCGCGAGCGCGTCTGTAACTTCCTCTGTCTCGTAGGTGCATTCGGGGAATGGGCATTTGTATTTCTTCGACATTGCGTACTATTGTAGTCCGGGAAGAAAACAAAGATGGCGGTCGATCGGCGATCGATGGCCGCGTTCCCCTCTGTTCGACGTATTACTGGGTAGTCCGTTTGCAACCGGTGTCTCGTTCGCCAGATCAATCCGTGTTGAAGTATGTTTCTATCATAGATAAGACTTTGTCTATTTCATCGAGAGATTTATCCTAGAAAGGCGAGCATCCTCGTAAGAGAATGATAGAAACATGTGCAAAGTACAGCTTGTTACAAGTGGCTCGCGCCAGGCACCTATCGGGCAAATCATAACTAGTGTCCAGATCTCTCATCTAATGTTGCGTTGTGCTCTAGTTGTTAGCATCATGTTTGTAAACAGAATATGACTCAGAATTTTTTCTTTGTCCTACACATGTGACAAGATGAAAAACATCTTTCTTTATTTCTTTACAGAGTTCAAAACTTACCATCTTTCATTCTATTTATAAACATGATGCTATGCAGGACACTATGCAGGATGCATGTCATATGAACTTTGTAATAGACCTCACTCACTGTGGAGTCTCTCTGGCTCAGTGGTAGAGCATTGGAGTGCGAAATCTGAAGGTCTGAGGTTCAATTCCTCATGGGGAATCAGAATTCTTTCCTTGTCCCACACTTGTGATGAGACAATAAACATCTTTATCTACATATTTCCTATGAACAAATTTGATGTCAATCATGTACATGTAGGAAGCAATGCTCAATCAATTATGCAAGTGGACCAGAGAAGCCTTGGAACCCCTAATATCATATGCTACAGGTATTTATATCATAGTTTACTGGTCTTACTTTACACAGTACTTCAGGCTTTGAACATTTTGGTCACCATACCTGAAAAAGAGAAAAAAGACAATTTAGTTGACAAAATATTTAGCATCAAGTGGCCTCCTGGAGAAAATTAGATTTATCTCATTCTTGTACAGCTTCAGCTTCTGAATTAACTCAATTTTGTGTACATGTTTATTAACTGGGTGTAAGTAGAAGGTTGTTTTAGTTAGGTGATCCAAGGTAGTGTACAAGGTTAAGATATAGATAGTCATTGTTTCATTGAGGATTATAATATTCCTTTTTGTTCATTTTAATGTGTACTGCTGCAGTTGCATATTTAATTTGTTTTTAATTTCAAGTATCAAATAACAGGTCTTTTAGCATTTGCCATAGAGGTTCAGGATATTGCTGCAGTATTCAGAGAAGAAAACTCTACCTTGGTAAGTCAGTATTGCAACTTAAAAGAGTGACTAGCATCTAATTTCTCCTTACAATATCTCCCCTGAATCAAACATAAAGGCTATGAGAACAAAGGAAATGATCACCAAATAAAGAAGCTTTTGACATCTTGTTAAATAAATTCTCCAAGTCAACAACTAAAGAAATGTATATAGAACAGTATGGAGAATATGCATACTGATGTTAGGGTGAAAAGGGGTTTTTAAAATATTGCACCTTAGCTTTGTGTTTAACAGCATTTGTTTTCCAAAAGTCAGAGTGTATAGTTGGGTTTACACTTCTCAGGAATTGTCTTTTGTCACTCGTGACATTTTTTGTTTGGAACACCTTTTTTAAACTATACGCTGAGGATTAAATGTTGAATTTCACATGTTTAGGTTCCCTGTATGCTGTGGCAGCTGCAAATTTTAAAGGACTTGTCAGGCCTTATATAGTCCCTTGTGACAGACCTGTTAAACAGGATTATCCTGAAGGCAAAGACAGACAGGAACAAGAGCAAAAACAGTAACATTGTGAGTAACAGGGAATGGAAAATTTTGATCTGGAATAAAATGATCAGTTTAACAATTGTTATCAAGAACAAAAATATTTAATGATCATCTGTCAAAGTTTTGCACCAAAAACTCTGTTTTAAGCCAGTTTATTCCGAATGGAAGTAATGGGATTACAAGAGGGAAATTCTCCGGCAGGTGCCTTACCAAGGAAGCCACCTTCCTCAAATCTTATTGAAAGTACTGCAAGGATAATGTGATGAATAAGTTCCACAAAAGTGAGATCTTTGGGATGAGGTCCTTGAAGCTTTTAATGGAATCAACACTAGATACCAGTAAGTGCAAATAGGGTCTTTGAGAGGTCAAGTTTTTTTTTTTTTTGCCTCAAAATTCCACTCTTGTGAAAAATGTTGGAAAGCTGTGCTTTATGGTTTTTTTTTTGACCCTTTGACTCCCAAAATCAGAATATTAATTCTCCCCTATATTTGCTACATCTTTCCATGTAAATTAGTTATGAGAATTTGGTATTTAGATCAAGATAACAACCTCTGCTTGATAAGTTTGTGTATTCTCAATAGCTGTTAAGTGAATTACGTATGTACATTATAGAGAGAAGTTACATGTTGATCACTTCTTGGAGTTTAAGGGAAACAAGGGTAGCTTTCAATTTTGAACAAGGGGGATTTGATAGTATATCTAGGTGGTCACAATAACATGGATTGAGAAGTGTCCTTCCTCAAGCACTTCAGTATTTTTGTTCTTATTATCATTTGTTTCTCTTCTTTTGTGTCAAGGGAGGGGGGGGGGTGGGGTGAGGAGGGGGGGTGCCAGGAAGGAAGTACTCCAAGTAGATTTGCCCTGCGCAAGCCAGCTCAGTTTCCTTAATATTAATAGATATTTTCTTTTTGTTTTAGGTAAAAGTTGTCAACAAGCAAAACATCCAGTTGAAAATGTAATTTGTGCACTTTAGGGAGGGTACCACATAGTCCCTATGCCCTTTTCCCTCTCCCCCCTGACTCTTGGCATGCAGCAGAGACTAATTCTGCAGTATCTGACTCCCTTGGGAGAATATCAGGAGGTATGTGCTGTAATAAGGCACTTGAGCATTTGATGTAAGTTGACTGAAGTTTGTGGGGAGCTTGTGAGAAACGTGTACTCAATCTGTAAGGATAATTTAGAAACTTAACAAATTTGAGTGAGGACCGACTATTGAACAGAAATCTCTATTTAGTGTAAAAATATGCTCGTACTTTTTTTTGGTGAACGTTTATTTTGTTTAGAGAGGCCAAGAATTTTCGGAGAGTAAAGCTTGAGAAAAACTGTGTGCTTTTAGGAACTGATCATCTGTAAAGACAAAATATACGTGTATATATTAGAGCCAAATTGAGGACGTATTCTTTTGCTTTTTATCCCTCAAATATTTTTTGCAGTGCAGAACAGTCAGCTTAGCGTTGAAAACGGATGTTGAATTTTCGAAGAGACTTCACAAACAAACAAATTTGTCTCTCCTTCATTATCAACTTGGATCGACTTCTAAAGAAATAAAAAGAGCAGAGCGATATGACCTTGTGAAATCAAACCAACAGAATCAGAAGCAAAATACTGATGCCACTCATGACTCCTTCGCAAGTGATATGTGAAAAATGAATTGCTGGAGTTGTGAGCCGTCGGTTAGCTCAGCTAAGAACTGGCATTGCCTGTGATTCCGACAATCTAGTTTTCACTGGATCATAAGCGTTGGAGTTATTAGCGGAAACGGAAGAAAAGATATTGTTCGGAATATTCCGACTCCGATTTCGTCAAGCTTTGGGCTCCACTTACGACTCCGACTCTCGATTTTCTCTGGTTCGCCGGCATTCCTACGACTAATCAACAATACAACTCCAACTCTGTCTTTTGTGTAAACGAACCTTTGGGCACTCTACCACATTCATCCCTCTTGAAAAACACTACTTTAACTCTTCAACTCCCAGTTCAAATTTGTAATTCTCCTTACTGTCAACCATAGAATTCTTATAATGTTAGTTCGGATAATTTAGTATTGGATCAGCTAATCCTGCCCGAATTGATAATTTTCTTCATTCTCTTTACTTATCTGGTTGATATCGTATTGATATTATAAGGAGAAATTCTGTGTTGGTCACTCGTGGAAGTTAAAGGTTAAGACAATAATGCATAGTACCGACTGAGATCTGACAAAAAAGCCTCAGAATTTAAAAGCTATTTCCTTTTATTGTCTTTTTAGTATTTGGCATCCCTTTTTTTGTCATAAAAAGTTTGCCACAGAATTTGTGACTCATAATGGAGTCAAGCGGTTACTAGAAGTGCCCCGCCCATTTGTGGCTGCTACGGATGTTCTATGTGTTTATATTATCTTGCTTACAACGAGGACGCCATGGAGAGGGTAAGGCATTTTTCCATTAAAAAAAAAAAATGTTTTTAGGATTTTTGATTTGTAGTTGTAAGAAATGCATTATTTAGTGTAGATTAAACTTACCAGTGATCTGTGAGTTATGAGCAGACCAGTTTTTGTGTGGGATTTCCCACACTAAGTCAAGGCCCGCGAAATTTATTTCTTTATTTCTTTATTTCTTTATTTCTTTATTTCTTTATTTCTTTATTTCTTTATTTCTTTATTTCTTTATTTCTTTATTTCTTTATTTCTTTATTTCTTTATTTCTTTATTTCTTTATTTCTTTATTTCTTTATTTCTTTATTTCTTTATTTCTTTATTTCTTTATTTCTTTATTTCTTTATTTCTTTATTTCTTTATTTCTTTATTTCTTTATTTCTTTGTTTCTTTATTTCTTTATTTCTTTATTTCTTTATTTATTTGTCCACGAGAGAGAAGTGCTTGTCACGTGGTTTCTATTTGCGTTCAGTGAGCCGTGAAGACTGGATTCCAGTCAGCGTTTTTTCATAGTGTATTGTACGGCGGCCATTTCTCTTCTCAGTCGTTGGGTTTTGGAGAACTTATTCGGAATTTCATATTTGTTTCTTGGGGATTTTCGTTTCCAAGGTAAGGATAAGTCATTTCATATTTTCACGGGTTCTTTGCGTGCTTTAACTTTTCAATTTTGTTGTGGGAGCTTCACGATTAAGCTCTCACGAAAGGCGATTACGTTTGTACACCTGGTTTGTGTTCTTTCTTTCATAATCTGAGGCGTTTGTTTCGTTATTTCTTCAGCTGTCTATAACAGAAGATTTTTCCACGTAAGCTAACACGCTAAAACGCGGTTTGTGTTCAGTGCAGGTTGCACAGGAGCTTTTACGTTTTCACAAGCCAACATTTATCGGCTTGGACCTTCGGTGCAAGGAGTCATTGTACTCTCGCAAGCCAACATTTGTCGGCTTGAATGTATTTGTGCGGGTTGCGCTTCAAAGAGTCTCAGGGTGTCTCAAAGTGTCTCACGAGTGTCTCAAAATGTCTCTCGAGTGTCTCAAAGTGTCACAAACTGAAAGAAACTATTGTTTGCCTTGAACTGTCAAGAGTGTTATCTATTTTAATAAACTGAGTTTCTAGTTAGTTGGATTGTTGTTGTTGCTCGCTCAAGCACACAAGTAAATATGGGGATCTCCATTGACCAATTCCGTTCTAGGATTGGATCTCATGAAGATTTACATCCTGATTTAAGTGAAAACTATGACCTCTCTGATGATCTCAACATTCCATCAACATCGCTGAATAATGAACCACTGATATTGAATGAATTACCTGATTTCGATTTTCGTCAAATGGTCCAGACACCCGATAAAGAGCAAAAAGAATTTTTTATCACATTTTACATCAGATTAAAACCTCAGAAACCCCTTTCTACTGCTTCCTCAGTGGAGGGGCTGGTGTTGGCAAATCGCATTTAACAAAAGATTTGTATCAGGCAGTGCTTAAGTATTATAACACTAGAGCTGATGATGATTTTCATCTGATCAAAGTTAAACTATTAGCTCCAACTGGTAAAGCTTAAGGGTAACACTCTTCATAGCACTCTGGCCATTCCTGCCAATCAATCACTGAGACATTACAAACAGCTTGATTCAAGTAGACTAAACACTTTGAGAAGTCAATTGATTTTTGTTGATGAAATCTCAATGGTAGGAAATGGTAATGGTAATTTGCAATGCAGCTAAACAATAGGCTTAAAGATATAAAAGGCTGTAGAGAGGATTTTGGAGGTGTGAGCATAATTGCTATTGGTGACTTATTCCAATTAGAATCTGTTATGGATGCTTATATTTTCAAAGACCTCAAAAATGTAGATTTATGCTGTTCTTTCTCCCAGTTTATGACATAAACACTTTAAAATGTTTGAACTTAATGAAATCATGGGTCAAAGAGACAGCAAATTGTTTGTGGAATTACTTAATAGGTTGCGTAAAGGTAAACACACAGTAGCTGACATTGCAAAACTTAAGGAGAGCTATACAAGAAGGCATCAACAACCCAATAGATGCACCTCACTTATTTATACAGAATGCTAAAGTAGATGAATTTAATCAAAGGGCCCATAATGCAGCCACAGGAAACAAATCCACAATAAATGCTCTAGATAGTGTTATTGGAGCTATCTCTCCAGAGCTAAGAATACTCCAGAGCTAAGAATACCCAATGATCCAAGAAAAACAAAACAGTTAGCCTCAACCCTTTGTCTTGCTGAGGGTGAAAGAACACACCTTGTCATGAATGTACGACCCGAAGATGGCATGACAAATGGTGCTGGAAATGTTGTTAAACTAGTTCAGTTACATCAACAAACCAAACCATCTGGTATTGTATGGGTACAATTTGACCACTCAGATGTAGGTCAGAAAACAAGGAATGAAAAAAGACATTTGTATGTACAAGGAATTGAACACACATGGACCCCAGCAAACACTGTGACTACACAGTTTGCGGTAGGTAGAAACAGAACAGCACAAGTTGTTAGAAAACAATTTCCACTGCGTTCCGCAGCAGCAAAAACAATTCACAGGTTACAAGGTGATACTGACAGTAGAATTGTTGTGGATTTTAGTACCAGAAATACTATTCCACACATACATTATGTGGGACTCAGTAGAGTGACTGCTATAGAAGGCCTATATATTTCTGATTTGTGTGAAAGCAAGATTGCTGTTAATCCAGATGGAGAGATTAAGAACAACTGCAAAACTTAAGCTTTGCATCTCCCCTCTCCATGACATAACATTTTCCCTTCTTAAACTGTGTTATCTTAATGTAAGGTCTCTTCACAAACACATAGAAGATATATGTAAAGACTTAATTTATCTAAGTGCTGATATCAATATTTTCACCGAAACAAGATTTAATTCTCAAGATAATAATGACATGTATGACATTGCTGGTTATGTTCTATTCCGTAATGATAACCTTAATTCCAGCAATGGATCAAGGTCTTATGGTGGTACAGCTGTGTACAGTAAAATCCCATACTTACCTGGATACCCCTATTGTCACAATATACATGGTGTTGAAATAACAGTAATTAAGTTAGCAAGTCTTTAGGATTGAATAATCATAGGGATATATCACTCCCCAAACGTGCTTGTAAGACAACTTTATGAAGCAATAACTGAGGTACTAAATAACATTTCACCAGACAACAATAACATTACTGGAGACTTTAATATAAATTGGCTTGTTGAAACAGACAGAAGACCTTTGTATAATTTACTAGTGAGGGATAACCATTACAAACAGTTCATATCAACTTATACAACTGACGAAAACACAATAATTGATCATGTATATACAAATATATCTAACATTGATATACAAGCAGATGTTTTAGCAACATATTTCACAGATCATAAAGCTGTTTGGGCCTCATTTCACGGTGTCCTCTAACAAATTACTTTATCATTATGTACATTGTTTTTAAGTTAAGAGAGCAACAAAAGAAAGCAGTAAATAGTTATGAAAAGAGTTGTTTCCCTTTTTTCAGAGGAATTTGTAATAAGAAACTCGCAAAACTATTAATAAAGAAATGCTGCTTATTCATTTGGTACCAGAACAGGCCTTTTAAAATTAAGTTTGAAGTCATCTTTCTAAGAGTTGTCCAGTTTAACAACCATTTACAAAAGACAAAAATAAACTACATAACACACAGTCTTGAAATTTCAAGGCAGCTCCTTTAGCATCTTGGCTAATTTCTAACTGCAACCTTTATTGACAACCCTGCATTAAACAATTATTCCACAGTTAAGTCTGCAACCCCTCCTGAAATACTCCAGGATACCAAAAAAAACAACAACAAGCAAACAAAAGTGCTTGTAACTTATGGGAAACACACGCATGTTGCACCAAAAAAACCCGCGTGTAGCAGAAGAGGCCGATTACTCGCAATTTCTCGTAGTTTTGAATTTCCCTTTTGTTTTTCAGAACACCCATATACCTGTACTTTTTTACACCGATGCGATAGAAATTAATTGGAAAAGCATTCCTTGAAATAGGAAGTCGTACTGTATTTTCAGCGAAAAAGATCGTTAAGTGATCAAAACAACACCGGCCAGATTATAGTCACGTGCTCGGCAACGACTTCTTGAAAGCGATCATCTTTCATTCTTACCATCAAAACAGTCCCGTTTGCATAGAAGAATAACAAAACGAAACGATTACAACGGAAAGACCCAAATTGGCGTAGAAAGAAATAATGCTGCAAGTTACCATTTTTTTTATGTCATGGGTACATGTTTCCGTGGGAATTTCTGTGTCAACAGCTTGCTGTCACTCACAAAGTCTTCGTGATTCTCGCTGGTCCTCGTTATGTTTAGCGCATGGAAGATTCGAAGACCCTTCAAATTTGGTTTTTAAGTTGATCATAGCACTAATCTGAAACATTTGAAGCCCATTTCAATATAGTAAATGTCGGAACAGGCGTGTAAAGACAATAAATATCGCAACGATCAGTGCAATCATAATAGCGCCAGGACTTTGGACTTACTTCTTCGGAAGGATAGATCTCGAGTTCGAAGCCGACTAATTACGACTAATTACGAAGAGTCCACGCTAATTTGCATATCGCAGAGCGCCCACAAGAACTTGTTTCTACGCTATCGTGTATCCACGAGTTAAACAGTAGTAGCAGAAATTTTTTCAATTTTTTTTTAATGACTGTTACGAAAATATTTACTGCTCCAAGTATTTCCATTATTGCCGTATAAACAAATAAATAGCCTAAGCCACCAAGAGGTAATTTAATTGTTGAAGACGATTACCAAACGTTCAAAAACACGCCAAAAAGCTTCCAGGGAGGGAGGGAAAGGCATATTGCTTGATAAAAGTATAAGTTAATACCCCAGATCTCTCCTGTGAATCTGTATTTGTTCAAATAATTCCCGCACAAAAATTACTATTCAGGCTGTTGATTCCAGGCCTAATATCACCCCTGTAGTACAGTTGACTCACGGTGAGCGACAGGTTTGCTTCCGCTCAAAAACCCCTTGCAAACACTTTGTCAATAAAATCCCACACAACTACGCATTGCGGACCTATTTTTTCTAAAAGAGAGAGGTAACCAGTATCATTCCGTTAAACATGAAATAACAATGAATAACACATCTCTGCTTATTTTTCATCAATCTCCCTCTCCCTCTCCCCCCCCCCCCCCTAGAAAAAGCTTATTTATGTATAACGTATAACCTTCAGGTAGAAAAAACTTCACAGCACTTATTGCTGCATGAAGAGAGATAAAAAAGGAATAAAAGAAAAACTGGTTAAATGGATAAATAGAATCGCAAGCAAGGAGAATGAAAAAGATTGAGATAAGAAACATAAAGATAATCACTCAAAAAATGTTATCTTACAAAACTACTATTAATTCCACAAAAAAACGTCGAATAATTAAATTATTGGTGCTCTTTTTTCTACATGGGCCCGAGAATCATGAATTAACAAACAGAATATGTCGACGGAACCTCCTTAACTGTTTCAAGTAACTTGTTTCAGGTGTCCCTCCTACCAAACCCTGTGCTGAGTGACCTGGTCAAGTATGCATTGTGGCTTCTAGAATGTTCTCACGACTCTGACAGATGTCACGCAACTCTCTTTTTCTCGCTCACGTGTTCATTTCGAGCAGTGCTGGAATTGTTCGACAGTAATGATGGTGTGCGGAAGCTTGTGAACCAGGTAATTAGTCAGTTGTATTTATTAATTACCCGACACGGTTTGGTCCCCAGTGAAACGTGGATCGTGTAGTTCAATCGCCTGGAGTAGGATCACACCACAAGGTCTGTTTGTGACCGTGAAAGGCAAAACGGACACTGACGGAAAACCGTTTGAACGGCAAAAACGAACGGATGACAAACGGTTAACGAACGGTCCTTGAAGCGTTCGAACGGTTTGCCTAACCGGTCGAACGGGTGAATAAATTATTTGAACGGTTTGGTCAGCCGTTCGAACGGATGAGTAAAAATTTCGAACGGACGGGCAAACCGTTCGGACGGGTGAATAAATTATTTGAACGGTTTGATTAGCCGTTCGAACGGTTTGCTTAGCAGTTCGAACGGATGAGTAAACCGGATAATGTCGAACGGACTGGCAAGCCGTTGGAACGAATGAAAATTATTATTAATTACGATTGGTTGTGCGATTGGTTTACCAATCGTATAGTTGAATAATTTGCTTAACGGTTTTCGAAACCATTCCGAGCACATGGCTTGATCATGGAACGGGCAATGTTGCTATGTATTGTTTTCATTTCATCTGTCGTTGTTGTCAATTTCAAGGCCTTTATTCTCTATTTTACGGCTTAGAAATGACGTTTTTGTACCTAAAGTTTATAGTCATTTTCTGAAACTACTCATGAAAGGTGCTTGTCATCGTGGGTTGAAATGACAGCTGAGTTAATCGTTTGTCTCACGATTTAGTCACATAGATGTGGATCGCGACGTTTCGATCGTTATACTGAGTATCTGTAGAGAAACTACGAGTGCAATTTTCTCCTTTCCAACGGATGAACAGAAGTCAAACCGTTCGAACGGATGCCGCAGTTCTCCGAACGGACACTTCTAGTTGGCGAACGGATGTAAATGTATTTCGAACGGATATGCAAACCGTTCTAACAGTTTGTCGAACGCTTTGAACGGACCTTTTTAGGCGTGCGAACGGATGACGAACGGATAACGAACGGTTTACCCCTTCGAACGGATAACCGTTACTGTCCGTTTTGCCTTTCACCGTCACATTTGTTCTGTGACCTTTCCGTTCTCGTAGGAGTAGCAATTTCTCTTAATAACACTCATTCGAAATATTTTGTAATACGTAACGAAATAAAAGAATGTCCAACGTAAAATGTGATTGTTTACTTAATAAAATAGTGGATAACGTTGGAGGCCCATTCTGACTGGCTACTCAAACTCGGAATATCCGTTGCTGTTCAACTCCGAGCAACTCGCGCGTGATTTGCGCACGGAAATATTGCAATCATTGCGGGAATAAATTAGTTAAAATCACCCCTTTTTGCTCTATTATCTTACTGTTTGAGGATATACTAAAACACCTATTCACCTCAGTGTCGATGGCTGGCGGTGGATATTCACCTCGCAGCTTCGAGACTCAATGAATATCCACCACTAGCCAGCCACCTCCTCTTCGATAAATAGTTTGTTATTGTTGAAACGTAGTTTGGAGACTGCCGACTGCTGTGAATTAACGAGTATTTAGTACACGCCGTGTTTGCATTTTGCAGACTGCGCGGTCTCGTTTAAATTTTTTCAAGCCATTTTACGGTCCTATTCCACTTGCATTTGCATCTTGAAAACAACGAATGTTATTGGCTACAAACCATTCTAAAAGAATCTCTTTTTGTTTAACCTTGTTGTGGCAGCTAAGTACGCTTTCAATCCTTTGTCCCAGCGAGGCAGAACTACTGAGTGATGATGAGGTGTTGGTAGACAGGAAAACACATTTGCATGGCTCTACGAAGATACTTTGATGCGCATCTTCACATCAAGGCAGATGTTAGAGTATGCTCCAGCAACACTGCGTTGGGAGCCTGTTGAGGTAATAACTGAAAAATAACGCGAAAGAAAAAAAAGCGTCACATGGTCGTGGTTGATTGTTTCGCAGAGGCGTATCTTGGTTTATTAAGTGGAGGGCACATAGTAGCACTGAAACTCCTCTATAGAGTGTTATGGTATCTTTCCCAGGGACATGATACGATGTCCGGCTTCAAACTTGTAGGTTATGAAACCCCTCGATGGACACCATAACACCCACTTCCATTGCTTTGTTGTTGTTTGTTGTTATTCTCTTCCGTTTTAATATTATTGTTATTATTATTATTATTTTTTTTTAGAGGGCGCGGTAACGAATCCTGCAATCTGATTGGTTCTCAACCCTTTCAATATTTTCCAATCTCTGCCCATGGGCCACGGTAACGCTTTCGTGAGTCGCCGAGTACATCCCAAATTTCGTTGCCATTTTTCATAAATATATCTCGTTTTTTCCGGCTGGGCAGTATTTTTAGGCAAACACGTCGGTCACTACCTCAAGCCGATAAATAACTTGTGAATCCTCTCTTTTCTCTCTCTCAAATCACTGTTGTTAACAGAAAAATATTGGTTTCAGAAAGAATTTGTTTAAGCAATAGTGTCATTACGTTGGTTGACTAGCGGCCTAAAAACCGTCTGCAATTAATTTTAATAGTTCACAAAAAGTACCTAGAAAGTTAAAACGTGAGGTATTTGGTTACAGTTAAACTGAACGAAGGAACTTCATTCATTTAATATCTGAATTTTCTGAAACAATTCGTTCGTAGTGAAAGAGCGAGCAAAGTTTTAAATTCAGTTTTACAACAAATATACGCTCTTGGTGAGTCTTTCCGAGTCCGTTCAATTTAGACATTTGTACCGTAAATTGTACTACAGAAACTGAAGGAATTTATTGAGAAAAGGCCGCATTAAATCCCCTTGTGTCTCATTGGAGTGTGCCATTCGAATTTAGTTTTTGTGGAGGAAAGACCAGATTTACACACGCCATTGCAGCAAACAAACGAGCAAACTCTCACAACTTCAAAATAAAAAATTTGAATTTACTCACAACTACTTTCCTCGCCGTTCACTTAGTGAACAGAGGTAAATCTTCGTACATGAATGAATCGTCGATGAGAGTGAGTAATACTTTCCGTTAGATCATTGAATGTTTTTGAAGAAAACATTGGCATGTGTGACAGTCCTTGCCAAACTAGTTCCGTTGTTTTTCAAATGTTCTTGCGCTTTTTCTTTTCTTACGCGCTCTCTAATTGACAGGTGTCAGATTATCACAGATACTTGTAAAAATAATGTTTCAAAGTTTGTTTGGAAGCCTTTTAAATCACCTTTCTCCTTACGCAAATGAAAATGTTTCGGTAAGGCATCTCTCTTTAATTTGCATCACCTCTATTTTAACTATCATTTACTCACTCAAAAATTGTTCAGTTTATGGAAGATCTTGCCGTATTTACAGCCCTAAATCATTCGGGTTCTTTCGGAAAGAATTTCTTCAAGTTTAAAAAAAATCAATATGTTATTTATCGGCTAAGGGTCGGTCCGTATGGTGAAAAACTGTGACCTCGGTCTTGAAAATGCTGCCCTCGGCCTACGGCCTCGGGCAGTATTTTCAAGATCTCGGTCACAGTTTTTCACCATACGGACCTCCCAGCCGGCAAATAACATATATTTATTATTATTTTTATTAGTATCATTATTATTATTATTATTATCATCATCATCATAATTATGGATAATGACAATAATACTTTATTCAATACTCATAAAAAAGACCTATGTACAGTGCTTCACTTAAAAAGAATTAAATTTGTACCTTAACATCTGTTAGAAAGAAAAGAAAAAATCATAATGTCTCAATATCTCTTGAATTATAATCCACGAAAATGTTTCTCTACTAATTATTATTACTATTACTATTAGCAATCACTACCAATATTTAACAACTTTTCACTAATTCCTCTTTAAAATCTGCCACGGTTTCAACATGAACCAACAACGATAAAAACATTAAATAGTAGTAATAAATAAAATGCAATATTCAATATCTTTTCTCTAAATAAAAATCTAACGTCCTAACAGTCCTGCTAAAAAATAATAATAATAATAATAATAATAATAATAATGAAATAAAAAGATATATAAAAAATATAATTATAATTATTATTACAATTACTATATTCATAAGTTTCCTAGTTTACATATATGATTCGCTCTCAGGAATAGAGTGGAGAAGTAATTTCATTCATTTGTGTGTTTGTTCGTTTCTTGTTTTGTTTTGTTTTTGTTTTTATTTTTTCATTTTATTCACCAATGTTCATAAGCATAGACACACCTTGCCAATTTACCTATAGCTAGAGTAAACTGTCTTCCGTCTGAGGTCTTTACAGTGTCAGAAGGCACACGTTTTCTCGTTTTTATTAGGGATTTGTGGCAAACCACTACGGCCTGAAACGAGGACGTGGTTAAACAAAAGATCTAATTGCTCAGCACGTGCGTTTTAGAACTTTTTACATCTCCGTAGATGCTCTCTGCAAAACAAAAACGTGAAATCACCCAAAGTTGCGTGGTCTGAGAACGGGAACACCGATTGCAAATTAGTAAAACTTACATTTGGAACTCAACCCTGCTTACATATGTTATACTGAAGTTGTGGTCCCGTAAGAGACGATAAACACATCCAGCCTCTCGCGAAATTCTAACCAAAAGTAAAAATTCATCATTTCAGTCGACGTCTTCCTCGACGTTGCCTTTCTGACTGCTCAAGTTTGCTATTATTTAGCATGTTTTCTTTTTATCCTAAAGATGATGAACAGACTTCAAGGCTTCACCCTGCCGCTTCAGTTGATCTCCCTATCGTCAGACTGGAGAGTGACTAGTAATAAGTAAGTCATTGGTTTTGCTATCATTTCTCCAGAGTTTGTACGAGTCCAGGAAAATCAGGAAAGGTCTGCTTGTAGGACTGTGCTACTGGACTTTGAAATTCTCGGAAATCGTTTCAACTCAATGAATTGAAGTTTTTTTTAATTCAAAAATCAAAATTGTAGCAGAATATTAGTTGTAAAGATTTTCTACTGCCTTCGAAAAGGTACAAGAAGCTTTTTAGTATTGTTGAGTTAAGATATTACAATTTTTCTCCCTGCATTTTAAAGGCCTGTCCACTGCTCTATGTTAATATCATCGATGGGTAATTGTTCCATATTTAATGGAAATTAATAGTTATTACTGGCATATTTTGCTCTATTTGTGAACTCTGAATATCTCGACTAACATTTTTGTACATTAAAAGCGTATAAACAGCTTGTTAATCCTCTCCATTCGTGTTTCTTTGCTCCATTCAAGAGCGGACGCCATCTGATTAGCAGCCGACGTGACACGCCTTGTTTTAGAGATGCTGTTTGTGTTGACAGTCGGTCCTAAGGCTTAGATGGCGCTATGTGAAGAAGTGCAACTTCCATCAGGAGAACAACAGAAAGGAATGAGGTGTGATCTACGGGAAGATAATTAATTTAGACGTGAAGACTCGAAAAATTCCCATCAAAAGTCCTTCGTGATCATCAGAAGGAGTCGAAGTGTTCTTAGTCACTTTATTTTAATGACCCGTGAAAACATTTGGTAGCAAGAGGCCAGAAGGCTTATATATTCTCTATTCAGTCATCTTAAGAAATCTTTTTTTCCAGGCTTCTACTGTGTTGCGCTGAAGGGAGGTACAGAAAGCCGCTCTGAGGTACAGAAAGCCGCTCTCCACGTCATTTGTAACTGTGTGTGCGGTCCTCGAGTCAGGGTAAGTGGTTAGTGCGCGTTTAGATTGAGTTCCCTGCCTGCCGCATGAGTTTCTCAAAGTTTTATCGCGACAGAAAGAAACAACAACAACAAAAACAAACAAGCAAAAACAAATAGGAAACAGGGTTACAGGCGTAGTTTGTTAGTAGAGCAGGCGAAACTTCTTCATTTTGTAACTGACTTGGTAATGATAAAGTCGCGTAAAGTTGAGTCAATATCGGAGTCAACACGATAATCTTTGCTTACATCTGCACAGTTCCTCGACCCCCTCCCTCCCCTCCCTCAACGCTGCTCCCTTCCCAGTCTTAGGCTGATTAAAGTTCATGAAAGAATTGCTACTCAAGCTTTAGGAATATTTGTTGAATTTAAAAGTACTTAGTGTTTAAGGCGTTAAGCTACCAGGCCGAGTGCGTTGTTCTTTTTTTCCAGTTTTCCGTTTAACTACGGTACAGGCCTGATTTTTTTCAGTTTTTTCTTTCAACTGCTTAAGTAGTGTTTGGCGTCACCGCGATGATTACTTTTGTCTTCATTGTTTGCAGATTAGCGGAGCTGTTGCAAAATTTCATGCGAAATCCAAGCCGGCTTTCAAAAGTAACGACGACATCTTATCCAAGATGTGGGGATGCATCAGGGCCAGTAATGGCATCAAGGTTCTGCTCTCCTTACTGATGGTGAAAACGCCATTGGTTGATACAGATTGTATTCGTGTTCTGGCTTTTGATGCGAGAGCCGATCATTGAGGATAATGCTTCCGACCACGCCCTTTTCTGCAAATATGCTGCCGAGCTACTTGAGTCACTGGTAAATCCCTGGTTACGTCCTCTGCAGTCCCGTCCCTGTCTAGAATAAACAAGGTATGAACTTGAAATTGACACAACCTGTCGTCTCACACAGGGGAGGGCGGAGACCTTCAACAGCGTCTTTACTCGACAGTTTACTACTTATTAACTTTTGTTTTAACGGCAAACGTGCGGAAAAGTCTAATTTCGATTATTCAAGTTTTGCTTAAATAATGAAAAATCGATGATTTTATTTGAAGAATTTATCAGAATCTACTTCTTTGTATTTCTTGTTTAAAAATGGATGGTCATCGAGACTGTCTTCAGGCTTTCTCTGTTTTCAGAGGAGGGGAGGAGGGACATCCTCAGTTTCCCTGCCATCCCCTCCTAAAAGAAAACATTTGAATGGTCACACTATCGGTTTTCATCTAAATACTTTTAAGTTGAGGAAATTAATAAATTAATACTTTCTAGAGCATTAGAACAGCCCAGCAAGAAATCATATGTAAATTTAACGGTTTTAGAGTTTGAATTGTCCTTTTACTTCTCTTACCCAATAGCTTCTGTGGGGTCGGTTTTCTTACTTATTTCGACGTTCTCTTAAGTAGGACACTTTCAAACCCTGTACAGCCCAACAACTAAATATCAGCCTTTACTTTCTTAGGCTGATGTTGTTGCGCAGACTCATATTTCATATCCGGCAAAAGAGCTTTTACAACTGGTTCACAGTCACCTCACAATCCAAGGTTTGTTGTGGAACGTCGACGAGCGTTAAGAGAAAATCAGGTCAGGAGGCGGAATCACAAGCAGAAGAATTTCCCTTTAAACCTATTTTTAGATCATACCCCGCTTCATAACACACTCCTGAAATTTAGAAACGAAAGTCCCAAGTCATCCAATAGTCCAACAATTATGCAGAGCTGGATTATTTCTATAATTTAATAGGAATAATCTTTGTTGTAAGGCCTCTTTGTTGTTAAGTCTCTGCTTCTTATTTTGAGTGTCGTAAAGCAATCAAAACAACCAATTGGAACGAAGAAAAATATCACGTGGAGCCAATAAGAATTTAAAGTAAAAATAAGCAACCTTCTGAAGTGCGGGAAAACGCGGGCGACAAAATCGCAACTGGTTTAGTTTTGAATCTGATTGGTTAAGAAGGTGGCGTGAGTTTTCTAGATTAATTACAGCCCTTAGCGGAGCAAAAGCGAAGCGTCCCAGATTACTTTGGACACTCGAATTAAATTTATTCTAGTCTTGAGGGTGTTTGGCTCATTTTTTAATCAAAGGTGTGGTTGTTTTGGACCAGGACTTCATGAGACTTCAGAGGTTTTACGGAGATTCAGAGATTGTATCCTTTTCTTGTTTTTATACAACGAGCCAATGCTATACTGTAAAGCAGTGAGTCCAGATCACCTTTCACGAAAATAACGGAACACAACGTCGGCCTTTTACGGATCTCGAAAAATCACTTTACCTCCTTCTTCTTACTTTGACAGTGAATTAGGAGAGAAATGGATATCAAGGACTATTATTTCATAAAAAGAGGTTATTGTTTCCTCACCTTGAGCGTTCGGGAACCTCGGGAACCAATACACAGTCACCTGACTGATCCACTGAGTACAAACTTAAGTCTTAATATCCTAGGTGATTTTCCGGCCAATTTACATCATCAACCTAGTCGATAAAACCAAACTATCTGGTTATTTCCTCTCCCTGCCCACCGACGGAGCCTACTGTTTCTTGTGAAACTAACCCATTGGACTGTCTTAAGCAACTCATTTCAAATCAACAGTTTGCCTTTTGTTTTGCCAATAATCCTTGACGCTAAAAACAGCGGGATCGTCGCGCTTTCCATTTACTGGACACGTGTCCTTCACTAGATCAATGTCACGTGATCTTCAATAACAGTGGTGACGTCATGTATGGGGGTAATTTCATGTTTACTTGTTTACACACTTCTCAAATTCAAATCAATTTTTCACGAAGGAAATCAGACCCGACATTGAGGTTTTAGTGCGTCCAAGTCGTGAGTTTTTAGTTGTGATCTATTTGTCATCTCGATATTCAAATTCAAATTGAGAGCACAGAATACTCACCCGGGATTATGGTTCCATAGGTTTTCAGCAGTTTATAGATATCCAAAATTGCGTAAGAAAATTTTTCAACTTTTCATCAATGTTTCAGCAACTTTTGCCGTGTTTGGAAAAGTGAATGAGCTCTAGCTCTTTTATTCGACTCATAACCCTTAAACTTCCGGCTCCAGTCTTTCGAAGGTTGGATAGCACTATCCACTAGATAAAACTCTATCCGTCGGATAGCGTTATCCGCCCTTTACATAACTGGGCCCTCAGGGAAAAGTCTCCTAGAGCCACTGATATCTCAAAAAAAAGAAAAAAATATATGAATTCTGGACTGAAGGGAACGGTATTCGTTCTTCCGTATTTTATAGTAAAACATCTTTCGAATCCTTTGGAAATACCGCTAGCTTCCAGGCTCCTTGGACCGTGCGAGACCTCGTTCAGGACCTTTGACGCAACAGATTATCAACCAATAGGTAAGCAGAAGGGCTTGCTAAAAATTTTAATAGAAATTTTGTTTGGCGCTTGTTATCAGTTAATTTGAAATACCTTGACGTTTACGAAATGAGCGTGTAAATGAGGGTGGAAATTTTAATTGCTTTCAAACAGCGACAATCGACGTTAAGAAGACAATATTTGATTTGTGCACCGATATAACTGATAGCTTTGTAGCAGTTATTGAGGTAAGTTTATAAATCGGAAACCTCTGCCTTGTTTTGTTTTCCTCCCTTCCATCCTTCTTCTTTCATTCCCATCCTCTTCCTCTCCCTCTCCTCCTGCTTACCTTCCTCTCCTCTCTTTTTTTCTCCCACTTCTCACTCCTTCAGAGATAAGAGGATTCTTATGATTTCTATGAAACATTAAATTCAGTTCATCTTGACCGTAAGACCTGAGCCGATGAATGCACCTTTTATTAACGGGTAGTGACTACATATCTCAGCCGGCCAGGGCATTGCACCCGGCATCTCGCTAGGTCACAAGCTCAATTCCTGTTCAAAGTCTCAATGTTGTTTTTGTTTTGTTTTGTTTTTTTCCTTCCTCCAAACCTCTTTTCTAAATTATTTGAGGAGCTGAAGCCCAATCATTGAAGTGTAGGAATTAGGGTCGAGGAGTCTGGGTTGGGACCCTGGTTAGGTCTTTGTGAAGTGATCTTTGGGAAGATATGTTATTCTCACAATACATCTCTCCACCGAGGAATAAAAATGGGTAGCAGCAATTGGTGCGAAAACTTGACGAAATTCTGGGGAAAGGGGTGGGGAGGAGAGCCTTCCGAGTAACTAGCCTTTTATTTCCAGTAGAGGGAGAAATTTGTTACACGGGGTTGAGTCACGGTCAAAAGGGGGGGGGGGGGGGCAATGAATATTACGCTTGCCTGAGGTCATTCTTGGTTTGGGAAACTGTGTTCGCCCACAAATGGAGTTGTGGGCGAACACAGTTAGCATTAAAACTAATTATAAAACAAACCGTCGAGTGCAGAAGTGTCTGCTTCAAAGTACCGTTAACGATCAAATGGAAGAAACATTGTCAAAGGGATTAACGGAAGCTACACTCAAAGAACATAGAATGCAGTGAATATCAGCTCATATCTGTGTCCTCGGAGGGGGTTACGTCGAAGCCATTTGTCTCCTCGCTGAAAAAAAACTGCCTCACAGTTTCATTCATCCGCTCTACGCTTTTTTTTCTTGTGGTTACAGTTACTTGTCAATTCCGAAAATGCGGTGAGGCACAATTAGTCAAGATGTGTTTCGCTTTTTAACAGCCTCTTCGAGCAAGCGTTTTTTCGTCTTTCACCGCTCCCTCCTTCCACTGTCCACTCAATCTCCAAGTCAAACATGGCCGGTCAAATAATAGATCGCGAACTTCTTAACCTTAACTCGCCCTAATATAATGCCTGCACTGCAAGCTTAGGAGCTAGCAGTAATCCCAGCTACCTTATGCCATGACAACTGGGAGAAATTTTGGCAATGTGAGCCATCTGACTGGCTTTACTTGTCATTTCATGATTGCATAAGTTGCAAAATATCACCGCAAGGATTTCGTCATCATGTTATAACAGTTCACATTAATTATTTCATATCATAAATCCCGTAATGTTCTTTTTTAGAATCAGGCGAGCACCGACGAAAGCGTTTCCCGGGTATACGAATTCGGGCGGCTGCGTAGGGCTGATGACGAGGACGAGCCTTATTTGCATACAAAATCCTGCACTTTGTTAGGTTGTGGACTATAGCGTCCCCCTGGCACTAAAGCAGAGATGAACTTTAAATCACGTCACTTATTGCAACACGTGTTTGATGAAGGTCAACAAAATAACGACTCAATGCCTTTTTTCTCTTAGGAATCCGACGAAGGTGGCGAGGAAGATGACGATGATGATGAGAATGATGATGATGACGATGAAATTGAAATCACGATATCTGGCGATGATGATTCGGATGATGACAGTGATATTGCAATCTTTTGAAGCGCGGCTTTTAAGTTTCCATCTTTCAGTTGTTAATTCAACTCAACAATGAGCACGTCATTCTGCTATGTTTTTATCTTTGAAAAATGTATTTGTATCACACAATTTGGGAATGATAGTTTAAGCTCTGAGTTGAGCTTGTTGACGGCGGAGTTTTATGTAACAGAAAGTAGAAGTCATCATCGAAAAAGTTACACCCATGTTACTGATTATCAAATAAATAGTAAGGATGGAATGGTTTGTTATTCCTCTTTTAATGTAAACAAGCCAAAAAAGGACTAAAGTTACTCTTACTCGCCACAGAGTTACTACTTGTCGATATATTAGCCCAAGTGAAACAGCTAAAAGTCTGCCTATTTTTATTGCAGTCACTGTGAGGACAGACACGCCACAGAAAATGACCCCCAACGTTCGGTTGATGAGCGAGCTATGGTAACAATTTGCAGAGTGTTCTTGGGAAATTCCGTAAGCAAGATGAAACGGCTGGAAACTGAGTCCAACGGTGATATCAGTGCATGCAAGATTACTGAACAAACATTTTGATGGTTGATGAAGGAGAGAGGGAAAAGAATGAGACCATTTCACACAATGGCTTCAATGAAAAATATGAGATCAATGACGAAACAAAAATAATACGACTTTGATCATATACGCCCGTGAAGCAACGAAATTGTATTTTCCGTCAGGTTCTCCATGTTATTTTATAGCAGTTACCACTCTCATTGCTAAAGGCGTTGAGAACTCTCCTCTTGAACACCACACAACATCCAAAGAATCTTGTTTCTGAAATGAGCAGGTGGTGATATTTAAGTCTCTCCAGTCATTTAAGACTGTCAACTGCAGAAGGGGGGTTTTCTATATTCAAGAAAAACACAGTTGAAGTGTTTTCGGTCAATATCATTTTGTTTTCTTTTCCTATGGTGATTTTCTAATATTACCTGTGGCTTATTTTTTCATTTTTACTTCAAAAGAAGCATGGAGGTAATTGTTTCTTTTCAGCTGGCTATTTGCGGTGGTAAAACTGTTTTTCCGCACACTGCAGCCTACTCCTTTCCAAGCAAATTTAATTAATTTTACAGTGTTTTCTCTTCAAGGAGGCGAGCGTGGCCTAGTGGTTAGGGTGCTGCACTTGTAAGCCGGAGGTCCCGGGTTCAAGTCCTCCTCCCTGCCACTGGATGGATTTGTCTTCGGTGGCCCCGAATTCAACTCCTGCACGCTTTGTAAATAGCCAACCGGTCTGCCTCCTACCAGTTGGGGTTTTTAACGAGTTTCTGTTCATTTACGATATTTGTTTCCTTATTTACAGTGTCCCCAATTAGCACAGCAGTGCTAAAATACACTGACACTTAAATAAAGTTATTATTTATTTTTATTTATTTATTTATCTCTTCAGTTCCTAATCGAATTAATTCAGAGGAAAAAGTGATATCGAGCAAGGATTTTCACGAATATTTTTCAGCCTTGCGCTTATGTTTTTCGCCAAGTTAAAGAGTACCACTACTCACTAACATATTTTGACGTGCCGGCAAATTGGCTCTGGCTAATGAGTTTTGGATTTAGGGAACACACTCGCGCCAAAGTAATTAATTTTTCTGCTACGAATAATAGGGAACTGGCATACGGTAGCCAGTTTACTTTATCAACTCAGTTGTCCCGCTGCAAAGGTCTTTTTTGAATGTCTAGCCGCTAGCGATATTTGTGTGGGTCTTTTTTCACAACCTCCGTTCGTGACTTTTTTATTTCTTTACATTGATCTTGGTCACACCGACATAGATATTTTGTATTACGTCGAAGAGGTTGTTTGTATATCCAACTATGTTTTGTTTGGAGTGACTGTACTGATATCAACAGCCATCAGTGTTGACAGACTTCTTGTTCTGTTATTGAGGCTGAGATACAGACAAGTTGTGACACCAAAGCGAACTCAAACTGTTATACTTTTATGCTGGATAATTGCTGTTTTATGCGGACTGGTTCGTGTCTGGAGTCAAACGGTTTCGGAGATTGTTGCTTTTGTGGCCGTTGTGGTATCTCTGGTTACCTCCGTGTTTTGCTACGTAAAGATCCACCTGAGATTACAGCGGTACCAGGCTGAAGTAGAAGACAACCCTGGTGAAGGACGGTCAAACGCAGGAGAAGATATAGGAGTAGGAAAAGATGAAGCAGGCGTAATAACGGGGACAAGAACAGCCACAGAAGAAGGAGCAGGAGTAAAAGGTACAGGAAGGGGAAGAGTACGTGCATGGACAGCAAAAGGTTCATCAAAACAAAGATTAAACGGGAGAGTTCAACTAAACATCAAAAAATATCAGAAAACAGTTTCCAGCATATTTTGGGTGTAGTTGGCTTTAGTGGCATGCTACACCCCTTTTATAATTGTGTCGATATTGAGACATACAGTACTTAGTGGATCAGTAGTTCATGCTCTGTGGCTCTTTACGAAAACTTTAGTTTATCTGAACTCATCTCTGAATCCCTTTCTTTACTGTTGGAAAATCGCAGAAGTGAGAAAGGCAGTAAAGGACACAGCCAGGGCGTTTTGTTGTTCGTGATTCAAGGTCGCCTTTATTTAGGTGGAAAAACTTCCGTGTCCTTAAAAAAATAATTTTTTGCGAATTTTCATATTAATCAATAAGGAATCATTGAATGCTGACAAGTAATTTCACTTACAGAGTCGAAACTCTTTTGCAATATGAGGAGGAATACAAATTTCTTTTTCTTTTCCATGTTCTCTTTACAGGAAGGAGAATAAGAAGAAGAGGAAGACATAACATCAATAAGTCTCTTTTTTTTGCCATGAAATACAATGAGATATTGATTGAGAATTGATTCTTTCTATCTATTTTGGACGGGTTTCTAATATTTATTTAAAGATCGCCCATGCCTAAACAAAATTAATAAATAAACGTCAATTGTGGACTTGTCTTTGCTCGATATGCCCTGTTCTCTCATACGTAAATCTAATATCTCGCATTTTGACTGGACAAACCGCTTTCAGCGAAGTGCGAAGCAACTTTGTCGAGTAAAACCTTAAAAGATTCTACCCCGTACATTTGTGCGGCCCCTTCAGTCCTCTTGCTGGCGTTGCTTTTAAACAAGGAAGGTTGTTATTTTCTGTTCCTTTTTCGCCACCTCAGTTATTGCTGACTTCTCTATTTATACAGTCACAGTGAACCACTGCTTTCTTTTGCATTTTTGGCCTCTTTCAGCTGACTTTTCCTCACAGTCAGGAGGAAAAACCTCAAGATGAATTTGTCTAACCGTTATTTTAAAATGCGTTATGCTTGAATAACAAATAAGACCACATTAAACATCTCACAAATTGGGGACGCCACAAAAATGGCTGATTGGTAATTAAATGGCTTATATTTTGGTATTATTAAATTCGAGAATAATAAAAAACGAGATTTAGCTACTCAAGTTAATTAAGGCCTGGGTCGAAAATGATTTTCGCCTCCAGTGCCCCCCCAGCAAGGTTCGCGGAATTCGCATGCACTGTGCGAGTAACCATAGTTACTTGGAATCAAGATCGCGTAGTTCGTGAACGGCATCCGCCATTTTGAAGTGTCGGCTTTGCATTGGTTTTTCCCATCTTCGCAGGTGAATCCGACAATTTAGAGGAAGACATCAAAAGAAGGTAATAAAATTTTCTTTGCTATCTTCATTTCCTCAAAAAATGGCATGATATCGCTATCTTAAAGCCAAAGAGAACCCTTTTGAACCTACGAAGACTTCTAAACACCGCTCTCAACATGTTCATTGACTTCACTGCAAATACAATGCAACATGAATTTACTATATAGCGCTCATTTCTAGAGCTCAATAGCGTTTTACAATGTTTGTAACTTATGCATAGAAAAAAGTACTATGTTTTGTAACAAATGCATAGAAAAAAGTTTCATTGTAGATATACCATTCAATTTTGAAATTAAATTTAGCTTGATAAATCCTCTATCATATCATGATGAGTATACTTATGGTGTCTATCAAAATTTAGGCTTTTGAATGCTTTGGAAACAATTTCCTCAAGAGGCAGATGAATTTACTTACAAAAGTAATCTCCCAAAGCAGTTAGGTAAGTTTAATTGCTTCTGAACACTCGCGTGTCAAAATGGCGGACACTAAGTTGAATACGTGTCCGCCAGTTTTCAAAATTCCCACCTCTTAAACAGTTTTAATTTGTCTTTTTTCCAAATAAATAGGAACCTGTAGGATTACTTTCATTGACAGCGGTTGGAACCAGGTAAAGGCTAAGATGTTTTCGGGCGAAAACCATGATAGAGGAAGCAGCTTCGCAGAGACAAAACTTGATTTAATCTGCCTAGTACATCTATCTTTTTTTTGGCAGCCATTCCAAGTGGGAAAACAATGAAAAACGTCTCAAATATTCATAGCGATAACTGCATTTTGATTTGCCTTGTCTTTAATGGTAGGAATTTGCTCAAGAAAGCAACCGACGAATTTGGCGCCTAAATTAACTGTTTCTGGCTGTTGAGAGTGTCATATTACGCTGCCACAATTAAGTCCGAGAGAGATGGTAGTGATACACATTTCTGCCAAGTATGAGAAAAATCCCTCGCAAAATAGCTAAGTTATTCTCAATTTTGTGAAAAATATGGGTTAAAGGCAGGGTGACCCAGGCCTTAATTAACCTGAGTAAACTTTAAGTTCTCTTGAACATTAAATTTATGATGAAAACACCAGCGGTCGTCTCAGCCCTTATCGATGTTCGACAAAATTTTTTTCCACAAACAGTTTACATCTGCTTCCAAAAACAAAGCGTAAAATGTGTAATGATGTAATACGAATAAATCATTCACACGAGCTCTAGAATATACTGTAGGCCATTTTGGCAATAGTCTTGGTTTTAAGGGCGTGATGAATGACTCAATAGCTTAGTCATTAAAATCGGCTACGCTCTCACAGAAAGGCATAATCTGTCTCCTCCTGACGGTTTTTAAGAAGTTTTACGTGCTTACTTATCGGTACCTGTTATAGTATTTAGCTAAAGACTGGCAAATTGGGTCATTAGGCTTTCAAATACTTCATTCTTAGTCGCATAAATAAACCGTTTTTGGTTGACAGATTTGTCAGCCTGCTTATTTTGATAACACCAAGGGTAACAATACATGATTATTGACACACTTCAGTTGATGTTGTACAGGTGCTGGTGTTGGTGGCCAGCCAAGACCTTTCAAGTTTATTTATATTTCCTTCATTGACATTACTTTTACAAGATATGGATAGAAAAATGATCCATTTTCCAATATTGGCTTCTCGGAAATGTTTGCATTATTACGATAAGTTGCGATGCCAATCGCCCTATTGAAAGTTTATCAAATGATTATTTCTTAACTCTTCACCAAGGTAGAGTTAACTAGTAGCGGATATTTACCAAGCTGCCAAGCGGAGATGTAAATATCTAACTCTATCCACCAGCACTTAGATGAATATTTGTTTTTGTATATAATTTAATACTGTGAGATAAAATAATACAAAAAGATGATTTTGAATAATTTATTCCTGTAATAATCACAACATTTTTGGGCGCAAATCCTCTGGAGGTGAATGGAGAAGGATGTCGGAGTAACGTTTTAGTGACTACTTTTGGGGAATTGCACCGCGTTCGTCCCCTATCGAGTTCGCCCCTTCGAGTTCGCCCCTACCTTATGCCGTGTTCGCCCCCACACGTTTCGAGTTCGACCCAATCAAGTCGAGTTCGCCCCTAGATTGAGTGATATCCAGATGAGTTGATTTGTGACGAAGGCACTAGCAGAATGTGCCAAATGTCACGTCAGCGACGACCATTTTGAATTTCGGCAATTGCGTGGAACCTGCTTGGGAAATGGGTTGACGGAATCAACTAAATACTCCGCGTGGGATCTGGGGTTACCAGAAATAACTGTATACACTGAACTTGTGATAAAGAAAACCACACGGTTTATATAACGAACATGAAATGTGTTGATCGTAACAACCAGACTTGAGAAGATGCAAACCACGCTTTCATCGCGACAGCATTGCTTAAGTTGTTAGATTTGTACCCGCTTTGTTTATGAAATTAAAGCTAAAGAATTTACTCCTCAACTTACGAATCAACTCATCTGGATGTCACTCAATCAAGGGGCGAACTCGACTTGATGGGGTCGAACTCGAAAAGTGTGGGGGCGAACACGGCATAAGGTAGGGCCGAACTCGAAGGGGCGAACTCGATAGGGGGCGAAAGCGGCGGATACCCTTTTGGGTTCCTTATATCTTTATATGGATCGAAATATGTCAGAATTTCAGGAGATTCAAATAAAAAAAAATTAATTTAATTTCGTGTGCAGAAAAATTTCAAAATCCTATCTAAACGATAAATACTTCCTTATGAGCATATTGAACAGTCAAAGAGATAAATACTGAAAAAAAGGCAAAAACCAAAATTTTTGAGATCGACATCAGAGTCCCCACCGATCTTTTAATCGACGATCGTGGTTTTATTTCATTTTCATTTAAAGGACACTCCCTGTCTCAGAAAAAATGTTGTCTTAGCCCAGCCTTGAACTGGGAGAGAAATCTATACACTTATCAGAAGTAACGCAGCGCTACTGGATTTTCGTCAATCTTACTATTTGAAGGAGGCCAGATGTCATTTTAGTTTATGGTATCTTTCAAATCTGCAGTTAGATCCAGACCAGCAATTTTTCTGCAATGAATGGAGTAAATGAAACGAGCTTAGCTTATATAAGTTTATTGAAGCATTTAGGGAGTGCTTTACAACAAGTAAATTATTCTTAATTAGATAAGAAATATTACTTATACTAGGAACAACACTCACAAACTTACGCAGCATTTCTGACTTGATCAGTTATAGAAAATTATCTTAACAGCAATTCCTTTTTTTTCTGGTTTTTTTTTTATCAGTCTCTATCAGCCTACAGTCAATAACATTAACAAAGCACTGACAAGTGCACCAAGTGAATAAACGGTAAACAAAGAAATGCAAAAGTGAAGTAAATAAACAAGTTTTTCTTTGTAGGAAATTCCACTTAACCTCCATTTATAAACTATGAAAATGGTTATCATCACTACCAAAACATTACTAAAGTAAAAGTACCAAAAAACCTACGTCTTAAAATCAAAAACTATGAAATATTGAGGTTGAAATTCTCGAAATATAAACTACAAATTACCACAGAATGTTAAGACTACAACCTTAGAGGTTCAGCAATTCTGCTATTAAGCCTTAGTCTTGCACAAGAGGAGTTGCTTCAGATGACTCCTCGTCTTAGCCACTTCCAGTTTCGTCTATATCCGCAGCAGTAAGTTGATTACCATCATACTCTTGTACGCCAGCGTCTCCGTCAAAAAGGTCTACAGCATCACTTTGGTCGTCCATATAGTTTCCAAGATCGTCTTGTTCATCCTTCGTGTACTCTAGTTGGCAAGTCTTAGGTTCTTCTTCTACTGCCTCCTTTTCAGATTGAAATTCTACAGCACCTTCATAACCAACGGTATTTTCAAGTTCACTTGTTACACCTTCTTTGTCATCAGTTTGAATTTCTGGAGGGAAGACGGAATCACTGAGGCCTTCTTTTTCGATCAGAGGATTGTATTCTAAAGAATCAAGATCTTCTTCTTCGATCAAACAAGGGAATGGTGGGGCATCGGGTTTGTTCACCTCATTTGCGGAGCGTGCGAAAGAGGTAGGATCTTCTTTTTCAGTAACAGAAAGGCATTCTGTGGCTTCCAAATCTTCTTCCCCAGGTACAGGGGAGCATGCTGAGTTATTGGAATCTTCTTCCTCAACCACAAGGGGGCATACTAAAAAATCAGAATTTTCTTCGTCAGTCACAAAGGGACATGCTGAAGCAGCTAGACCGTCTTCGTCCATCACCAGGGAGGATGGTAAAGGATCAATTTCTTCTTTCTCAATCGCAAGAGGGCACTCGGAGTCATCAACATCTTCTTCCTCGTTCTCGCTAAGGTATGGTAAAGTATCACTCTCCAAAGAGTACGCTTGGGCATCCATATCTTTCGTATCACTCTCAAAAGGGTATGCTGCGCAACCTTCTTCTTCTATTTTTATTCCGAGAGGGAAGGCTGTAGCACCATCGTCAATTCCAACCGTAGGGGGATGTGCCGTAGAACCGTGCTTACCCACTTCACGGGCGAGATTTCCTGCAGTTGCCCCTTTGTCTCGTAAGTTAATAGCAAAGGGGAAAGCTGTAGCAACATCGTCAATTGCAACCACACAGGGATGTGCAGCAGCACCGTGCTTACCCACTTCATCGGCGAGATTTGCTGCAGCTGCCCCTTTCTCTGGTACGTTAATAGCGAAAGGGAAAGCTTGAGCACCATCGTTTATTGCAATCACAAAGGGATGTGCCGTAGCACCGTGTTCACCCACTTCACGGTCAGGATCTGTTGCAGGTGCTCCTTCGTCTCCTACGTTAATTCCAAAAGGGAAAGCTGTAGCATCATCGTCCACTGCAACCACAAAGGGATGTGCTGTAGCACCGTGTTCACCCACTTCACCGATGGGATTTGCTGCAGCTGCTCCTAGCTCGTCTGGTCCTGCATCTTCTGGGTTTGCAACAGCTCCACGGTCATCGACAAAGTTGTACTTATTCTGATCATACTTGTCATCGTCAAAGATATCTACATATGTCTATGAAAAAGATTAGTAGGTAATCAAGAACTGCATAAGTTAAAAAATCTTGAACGAATGAATTTCAAAAATTCAAGAAAGAAATTCCAAAAATGAGTCACTTAAAAGAAAAAAAAGAGCAGATCAGATATCAATCACAAAGACAAGAACCATTAGTACTTGCATGAATTGATAAGAATAAAAGTCAAGTAAGGTCTTCCTTTCTGTCAATGTTTTCCAAAAGTGTTATTTTAAGATTTGTTCCGTTCTTTCTTGTGTGTAGACAACAGAGGGAAAATAAGGATGATCCAGACTGACATAACGTAACCACACTCGCATATGTTTAAAAGTAACATTGGTGAAACTGAATTCACAAATTGTATGCGGCTGGGTAGTTAATGCGTTTTGACATCACATTGACGTGAAAAGAAATTCGCAATTGACTTGGTAGGATACCAATTTCAATTTCTGAAGTATATTCTGAATTAGACACTGTATGGCAAACCTTTGTTTTAATATATGTATCCATTGTTTGGTAGAGCTTCACAAAGTGTGGCCGGCTGGCGCTTTCGTATTTCCAGCAGTTTAACATCACCGCGTATCTATAGAAAAACACAGGGACATATGATCACAGTAATTCTGCGATAGGCATTAATATTGCAAGTAGCAAAATTGGGAAACCACAACTAGTTGCAAAAATAACTGAAATGCTAAGTTTATCTCATGACATTGCAGCTCAAACGAATTCTGTGATGAAAAACCCACCGTATTCTTTATTTGACTCAACAACTTTTCATTTTGATTTTTGTAGTGACAAGACAAAATTAATTTCTTAGGAAGGCTACTTATTCAGAGCGAGTGTATCAAAAACACTTGACCACAGCAGCAATCGATGTTGCTTTTGACTTATATAATATTCTACACAGAGGAAGCAACACTTACAAACTGTCGTCGATATGTTCAGGCTTTGGCAGACGATAACCTTCTTCGATTTTTTTCATTGTCGTGGATTGAGACCATCCTTCGTAAGGAATGCCTCCTGTGGAAAAATAATGTTTTTTTCTGTTCGCCAAAAAAGCACACTTTTTTTGTTGTAAATCACTTTCATTCCTCTCAGCGCAATCGAAATGATTCTCCTGTCAAAACGACAATTAATTGCTGAAATACATTTCGGTTTTACATCAGATGAAAGAGTACTGTAAAAAAAAAACAAATTTAGGTGTAGGGATGGATTTAAGGTTTTTCAATAATGTACTAAATACTTTCAGTTCTACTTAAACTTAAGCTTTATTTCAAGTTGCTATGCATCGTCATAATTTTATTTATCAGCGCCATTGAGTGTTGCTTCTACTTCTCTAGTGTACAATGTTCTTTTGTCCGCTCGGTATCACTCATCAGTTAGTAATTATGCGTGCAATTTCGGCAGGTATATTTCCTGAATACAAAGTAACAAATAAGCTAAGTACCGACAGTGAAGATTTCATACAAGACGATGCCGTAGGACCACCTGTCAAAGAAATGGAAGGATGACGATATATCTCAACTGGGTTAGAAAGATAATAATTACTCAGATACTTGGGATGTTTAGTAACATGCCATCAAGATATAAGCAACCTCCCTAAGAGAAAACGCCATATTCTTTATTGTGATTATCCACTCATCCTTTCATCTGTCTTTTCTTGTCCTTAACAGATTGTGAATATTACTCGTTAAACTTAATATTCATATAAAGTGTCATACTACAGCTGTAACCTCAGCTGTTCCTCAGCTTGACGTTTCCTAATGACCCTCTAATCAATAGAGCACTGAATATTCTTGTTTCCCTCGCTACGTTAAGGTAGAATCGTAAAAAATATTCACTTATGGAATATATATAGATAATAACCAATACAGTACGTACACATCGCTTTTGGTTGACAGCTGTTCCACATGTCCAAAGAGAATCTCGGGTGCAGTCCATTTGATTGGGATACATCCCTGGATGAGTAACCAAAATATTATAAACATCTGAAATCTGAAGAGGCTCGTATACAACTCCTAAAATAATTTGCATATTAGATTAAAATCGTGATGTGAGGATTCACGATAAAGTCAACAGCAGTAGACACCTTTGTGCAAATTCTATGAAAACAATTCACACACTCCTTTTGCTTTAATTTTCCTGTGTTACTTTGCCCTTCGAGTTTGTATCTTTGTTATTCAGAGAACGATATCTCTTCCGGCTTTTTATTTCCTGTGTTCATTCCCTAGGTGCAATTTTTTTTTCTGTGAAAGCTTCGATACGCTTAGAATGGCTTCCCATTAAAGGGAAATATGTTTTACAATAAGACTGTATAACTGAAAAGAAAGGTTTTTAAGGACAGTAATATTTTAATTCTTCACATTTTTATCTTCCATACCAGCAGCCCCAAAACCAATTGACTAAATGATGAAAAAACTCTGAAAATTACCTTCTTGGCATTTCCTGGGCCGTATTTGAAATCCTGATAAGCGAGCCCAAAGTCAGTCAACTTGCAGACACGATGCTCATCAAGAAGGATGTTACGAGCTGCAAGATCGCGATGAATTATCTGAAATCAAAATTAATAATTACATGATCTGCTAAAAGGGACTTTTATAAACTACGTAAAATAAAAAAGTAAAATATAGGTAAAATTTTAACATCATGCTAATGTCAGACCATTTCTCGGTGAAATAGTGACTCTAATGTGCTGGATATTTTTAGCCGTATGGAGTATTACTTTGACGATTTGCTAATCATGCCATTTTTTCACATGCAGGACCACATGATGACCAGAAAGAGTTTGAGCACTTACCCCTCTGGACGCGAGGAAAGTCATACCATGTGCGATCTGTTTAGCAAACAGCACCATGTCATATGTTGTCAAGTGGTCGACCCCCCCGACCCCATGATGATATTGGTCGAAAACCCCCCTGGATTTTCTGAGATAACCCAGCAAGTCACCTCGCCACAGGTACTCCATGATAAGTATTGGCTGAGCTAAAAGGGAAAAACAAGAACATTATTTTACGGCAAGCAGTGCAGAAGTTCCAAAAAGTTTTTGAATTGTGCAGGCTTTATCTAGTTATAGCTTAGGTTATATCTGTAATGAATCAAAGTAGAGACAGAGAGGGAAAGTGAAAGAAGAAAACACACAGATAGAAAATAGACGGACACATACGGCTGATAGAAATCTACAGACAGACAGAGAGAAAAAACAGAGATGGCAGATAAATAGACAAAGACTTGCCATCGTAAGTTGAAGTTTTTATCACAATTAGCATGTAGATTTTAGAGCTAACATCTTCCAAGTAAAATGCCCCTCATACAGTGCGAAGTAAATTCATTTAAAACAGTCAAAAAATTGAAAATAACCATTGAGTTGGTACACCATCTTAGCAAGGACTAAGAATACTGATAGAAGTAATTGTACCAGTGGTTGAACTCAGAGATGTCTCTATCGTTGCTGTGAATTAGCTGATTATAATCATAACAATAGCTGATTACCTCCAACCGTGACACAACCAATGAACTTAACAACATTTTCATGGCCCTCCCTTCCAAAGAGTTTTAATAACTCGATCTCTCTCAGCAGGGCCTTCCTTCCTTTCTCTCCGGAGATTGCTAGGAAACCACACAAAAATTAGATAAACAAACAAACTTTGCATGTCAAGAGAGACACAATTAATTATGTGGTAAACATCCACATCTGGAATTGTTGTATGCTTGGTGTTATATTACCAGCGCAAATTGTAATGCATTTGAACTACATAAAAATTAGTTTATTAAACTCCATATAACCCATACTTGCCACAAAAATGTCAGTTAGCCGTATTGTTCAATTGTATTGAACATGAAATTTCCAAAATAGATTCATCCCCGTTGAAAAAATTATTTGCTAAGAAAACGCTGTGCATCTCGAGCATTGTTGTTAACTAGGCAAGCTCATTGAACCGTGCAATTGTTTACAGATCACTTACAAAAGTAGAGACGCAATTAAGCCTAGAAATTCCATCTGTTATAATACCTAATAGTCGGTCGAATATATATTTGAGACAGTTTTTTTTAAAATACATGCTCTGTTTGCGCCTTCTTTTTTCCCACCGTTCATAAATTACATAATCCTTGCATTTATCTCACTAAAAGCTACAAAAATTCGTAAGCATTTCCAGAGTTATTGTAAATTCATTTGACTCTGTAAGCTTGTTACAGTCGAACCTGTATTTAGCGGTCACGCACTGAAAATGGTTGACCGTTTAATAAAGGTTCCCCGGAGTAGGGCTACTATTGATAAAAGTTTAAAAATGCCACTCTATGCCATCACGGACCACTTAACATACACAACCTCGCTCAAAAATATTCCTAACATTGATTTCGGGAGATAAACGTGGATTAAATTTTACTTGAAAGATTATTCTTAATTTTATTTGATTACTTCCGCTTTAGTCACCGTTCGATAAAGGTGGGGAACATTACAAATAGGCTGTTGGGACTTAGTAAAGGGTGACCACAACCACTTGATATAAGATGTACTATAAGTAAAGGAGGAAAGTTTCGGGACTTTCAAAACTGACCGCTTATTACAAGGTGACCGCTTAATACAGGTTCTACTGCATTGTGATTTTCAGCTTGTCCAGCGCAAGAAGATCATACTACCACAAGACTGGCAAATGGCTCCGAGTTTTTTCCGCTAGACTCACGCTCTCAAGGTTTCTTTAAGGTCTCATGACTTTATTTCCCATCAAAAGTTTCTTTGCAAAATATACGACGGAGTGACATTTTTAGTATTGTTGTATTTTCCCCTTTTATACACTTAAATGCAATTTAATCAATAAATTTTAATTTTTCTCCACAGCTTCTAATACTCCAAATGATATTCGTGTTCTTTTCTATTTTAGTAGCGTTGTATAACAAAAGATTAACAACTGGTCCCCCCAGGAACCATCCGCTAAGAATTAATTTGACATGCCAGCTGATAAATCATTTGAACGGCGCATAGTTTTTAAGCTATCCATGTTGTGTATCAGGTAGGTTAATATAGCATGTTCTAAGAGAAATACTCTTTATTAGGATAAATTACTCAAAAAATTAATAAAGGATAGTTCAATCAAGCTTTGTATGAAAGAAAGATCTGAAAAAGTACTTACGTAGGTAGCATTTCGCAGCAACTGTGCGATTTCCAGGTCTGCCACGGGAACGACCCAGTAGCGCTCGCCACACTGAACCAAATGCCCCTTTGCCAATATGCTCACGAAGGTTCAGGCGGTCAGCTGCAATCTCCCATCCGTCTGTGTTAGCGTTCAGCTGATCCATCTCAACTTCGTCTTCCCCTTCACTGAATAATTGCAGATGAAAACAAGATTTTAACTATCTGTGTTACCTGTCCTTCTTTGAATCTGGTTTAACATAACGTGGTAAAGATATCCTCTATATCTTCGATTTGAATTGTTTTTCTTTTCATTTCATTTCCGGGTGCTTCAGAAAATTATCACTTGCCAATGAAAAATTATTGAAATAGGTGAAATTTGGATGCTAATTTACTGAACCCGTTTTTTCAACGCATCGACCCAGAGAGGAGATTTTTTTGAAAAAAGAAATTGAATAAAGATAGAAGATCCTGCGCGAGAAATAAAATACTAACCAAACCATCCGAAATATTGTCTACAATCGATATATCGAGTGGTATTTTAAATCGGTCTACAAGACTCCGAGTGTATTTCAACTGTAGTTTCTGTAACAAAGAGTGACGAAGGGTCAAAGCTTCTTTTCTTCTTTAAAAGTACGCCACCCACAACCCTGCATACTGGTAACAAAAAAAAGATACTAAACAAGGTGTTAAAACAATTGAAAGACGAACGAATCCAGCACAGAAAGAATATTAGGAAACATTTGACTGCCATTTGATAAGAACCTCTTTAAAACTGCAGCTGCTTCGAAAGAAAAAACCTTTTATTTTGGCCAGTGTGCTCTTAATGGTGAATATAATCGGTCCAAACTGATAACAAAAGACGTATTTGTTCAGCAGTGACACTTATCACTTCTCTACTAAATCTTATTCAAGAGTTAGAAACTTCGGAAATAACCACACGTTCAAACAGTGAGCAAAAAAAAAAAGATTTCACTTACTGCAGCCTGGGTGGCACCTCAGGTGGGGCTATTATCAAAGGATATGTGGAAAAAGATCGAAGAAATAGCTTCGTTGTGAGTAAGAATGACATCATTAACTTAGTGAAAGCTTGCGACTCAGAAACCACGTGTATCAAATATTTGACTCTGTTGTCAAACAACGACAGAAGGAATATGGCTGGTTGTCATGGTAGTCAGCTGGATATAATTTTTAACCTTTTTGTGATTTTATTGGTTAATGGACTTTCCGGAACTAAAGAAGGACCTTCAAAATCAGTGCTGGAAATGCACAATATGACCTGCTTATAATAGCTCTTTCGTACTCCAAAACACTGACATAAAATTCTAATAAAATTTCTGTGTAATGGCAGTATAATTTGATTTGCACAAATGAAGAGTGACGTGATATTTTCCGAATTTATAATTGTTATCAAAACATATACAGATGTGAAAAAACTCTACAATTAGCATTTTTTGGCCGGACACGAGTAATTCTTATAAAAATATCTCTACTCTTAGACTCTTAGCTCAGTGTTCCCCATCCCCCCCCCCCCCCCCACATTTCCTTCTTTTACTTTCAGAATAAGAAATCTGAAATAACACAGAAAAATGGACGTCACCTGCCCTTCGACGCTTGCAGAAATACCGGGCAATTAGCGAAATGACAGTCGCTGCCGCCACTGATCCACCAATGTAATACCACAAAGTGTTGAAACTTTGCATAGCTCGTGGCACTTGCTTCGCTAATTGTGTAAGATAAATATGTGGCCATTAGACAAATCTCGACGGTAGTAAAAGTACTGATAAAATTCAAGTTGTTTGGAATAGCTTTGGAATAGCTTGGCGCATTATTTAACCCTTGACTGACACCTGCTCTTAAAAGCAAAATAACTGAAATTCACAGAGCATTGCAAGGCAATTTCATGCAGATGGGTCAGGTGACCCACATTTGTTTCATCTTTAACTGAAAAATAGTTTTAATCTATTTGGAAATATATTTTTCAATTAATAAAGTTTTATGCCTTTTTAGGACACAACAGTAACACCAGCTTACCTTTGATGTTTATTTTTACAAAGGAACGGTCAACAAAACCGAGCTTGTTACGTCCCTCACAAGAATACACACCACTGTCCTCCTTCTCAACTTCAGTTATAGCAAATGTACTCTTTTTGTCATCGAATCGCGTATCAATCTTTGCTCTTTCAGGTGGTGAGTCTTTATCTTTTTTCCAAGTTACATTTATTGTTTCTTCATTGACGTTGCAGGTCAATGTGAGGTTGTCTCCTGCCGTGATTGCTGGATACTGATCTGGAAAAACTTGAACAGAGGCTTTTCCTGCGTTAAGAAAAAGGCAACTGATGAAAATCCTGGTCCATATTTGTCACCCTCATCGTCAGCATCAGTTCAGTGTTGGCGTCACATCATCTTCATCGCCATGGATATCGTCAGCGTCATCGTCAAAGTGAGCATCATCGCTATTGTTATCGTCATCATTATCGTCATTATCATTAAACTTACCGTATACACGCAGTGTTGCAGAGGAACTAGTTGTATTTGCTTTATTTTTCGCTTCACACTTGTAAGTCCCTTCCATCCCTTTTGTGACGCTTAAAAATTCTAGGAATGATTCTCCTTCGTGATTGGTTTGATTGATACCAGATGACAGTTCAGCATTATTAAAAATCCAGACTAATGTTGGTGTTGGCACACCTGAGGCTCGGCAACTAAAGTTCACAGAGTTTCCCTCAGTAACAGACTGGTTTATCGGAGGCTCTATAATCTGTGGAGATACTTCAATAAAAAAAAGAATCCAAAATTAATAAGGTTTGTATAGTCCATTTTAACTCCATTTATCCAACCTTTGATAAAACGACGAAACAACAACAACAAAAAAATCAAAACAAGAACGCGATGTTCAAGTCTATTTTTAACCAAAGTCAATTTTTTCCAAAGGTTTTCTTCGCGTTAAGCATAAAAAGATATTGTTTTGCCTTAAGTTTTCCCTGTTGTGCCGATAACCTTCACTTTTTTCTTTCTGGTTGTTGAGTGTGATGTTAAAAACATATATGTTTAATAGCTATCAGTTTTATTTTTTAGCAGTATTTACTGAATTTGAAAAGTTATCAGGCAATGATGATCAAAACAATGTGAAACATTCGCATTTTGTGATAAAGAAAAGGAAATATGTCATTTGACGTCTCCAAATTGAGTATTTTGACATGCGTCCACGGATAAAAATGTTAGAGTGGACCACAGGATTTGGAATTCTTTAATAGCGGGAGGTGTTTTTCACTATTTCTTTGGTTATGGATTTATCTTCATTTACAATCTGGGTGTCTGTAAGTCAGAATCAACTCTAAGTGGCCAAGAAATGGATGAAAAGAGAAAAAAAATAGGTATATTTAAATTTGGCTTAAACTTTAAAACAAACGCTCTGTTAAGTTGCAAGTTTGATAAATGACATAAACTACAATTTTGGGTTTACCTGCGACATCGATCCAGAAGGAAGAGTTTGCTTCGCCATAATCATTTTTAGCAGAACATTCATAATGGCCTTTATCTTTAAACATCGCTTTTCTAATAACCAAGGTGTTGTTTTTACTAATTAGCACTCCATCCTTGGTCCAGTTGACATATACTTGTGGGTCACCTCTAAAATAACACTCTCTAATAAATGGGTAGCCAAATGCAATGGTGAGATTTCTAGACTCATTACGAACATGGGGTGGAACTGCAAAGTAAGCATGTAAACACAAATTACAAAACGAGAAGCCAGCCAACCTCCCCCCCTCCCCCACCCGCAAAAAGAAAAAAAAATTACAAGAATAAATAACAATAAAAAGGAAGGAGAAGAAGACAACGAGCCACTTTTTTACCACATCAAACAAATCCTTCCAAAAACCACGTCCGTCAGGCTATATTACTAACTTATCCATGAAATCATCAAATAGTTAGAGTGGGAACAAAGGAACAATTCCAAAAAGACTTTCCAGTTCTTCGCAATAAATAACTAATGAAGTGTTCTGAAAAAATTTTCATCCAGGACCTGGTCGTCACTGTTGAATCAGTCGCAGATAATAGCTGAAAGCCCTTGCATGTTTTTAATTTTTCTGATAGTTTTCTACAATTACCTTACCCTTAGTTCAGACCCAGACACCTTAACCTAGAGTCGGGCCCACTGACTATTGATCCGCGCTCCGTAGATGCATCAATTGCATGATTGATTTATAATACAGTTGTGAGCTTTACAAACACACCCTTTACAGAAATATCAATGTCTTCGGTAGAAATGCCTGCTTCATTCTCTGCCTTACAAGTGTACTGTCCTTCGTCCTCCTTTGTTATCTCAGAAAAGAAGAGAGTCAAACTCTCTCCTTGCAATGTATTATTCTTGAGCCAGGTGATCTGTGGTTCAGGCCAACCCGCCACAGCTTCACACGTAAGGTTTACACTGCTTCCTTCTATGATGAGATTGCGTGCTTCTATGATGAGATTGCGTGCTCCAGAAATATAAACTTCTGGTCGAACTAAAAGGTAAATAAATAATAGGTATTCCTATATCATTTATATTGAACACATCAGACTTCGTAACTAAATGAACATTTGATGATGATAGTAGCGCTTCATATGAAGTATAATCGTTTGTCAGATTGCGAACCTTTCGAACTTCGTATTGAGGTCTACATAGTCCTTTTATCTCGGACCAGTTTACGTAAGAGAAAAGGTGCAGCCAGGGGGAATCTGGTCTCCGCCCTGATTGCTAATCTCCACGCGTAGAGTTATAGGAGCAATCGATAACCTTATCATCTTACCAGCGAAGGATCTGGAAACGCTATGTATATGACTCATTCACAATCTTGGCTCGCGAAAACGCTAATAGTTTCCTACAGCATTTGAAGAACCGAAAGCATTACATTCACTTCACTGATGTTACAAATAGTAACAACACACCCACCATCCATGGCACTGCACCTTTAAAACAGGAGCCCGTGGTTTACAAGATTCCATGTGAGTGCGGCAAAATTTAGATTGGCGGAACAGGCAGACCTATCGAAGTAAGGTTAAACGAGCAATATGGCAGATCGAGAAACGACATGCTAAGACAAAGGCCTCTGCAGTTTCAGAAGACACCTGGAAACCACCGGGTCTGGACTGAAGTAGAGTATATTGATAGTGATCCTATCATTATAAACGCAGGGTAAAAGAGGCCATCCACTTAAGACTTTGCCTGTTACAACATAAATTGGACATTGCGGTAGACATCCCAGAAACATGGATGCTGACCACAAGAAACAAAAAAACAGGATAACTTTGCGACAGTGGACTCCGGAAGAACATTTGGTCAAAGTGTGCCAATCGAAGCTTTTGTGGGATTCCAGGCAATCAAAGCCAAACAGAAAGTTTCATAAAGGTCATGCATATCAACCGACCTTATAGCACGAAGACACAATATGCAGTCAAAAAGTCGCGATCCATATCCAAAGTGTCTTCATGGCGAGACAAACGATTATACTGCATTCAGAAAGTGAATTTGTCACCACGACCAACCGAAGTCGATTTAAGCACATTACCAGTTTGGAAAGAAACCATAAACTTCATCAGAGGGCACTTACTTTGAGTTATAACGAGGAAACTACACCGTTGACAAATAACTTAAGTATAATTTTTTTAACATGACACCCTACTTTCAAGCAACTAAAACGAACGAACATGTTCACGATAAAATGTCGCCTCACATAGCTGCGAATATGAACAGCGAAAAGGTTTTGAAATTGAATAAATTAAATTAATCACATTTGAAGAACTGACTTTATGACCTTCTATATATTATCTCATTGGTCACTCACTTATAACTCTCACTCGTATGTTTTTATCTTTGCTTGTGACCCTCTTTGCTCCTTTAGTTTGTTTCATGGTACAAGTGAGTGTTCCATCGTCTTCAGGCTTTACAAAACCAATACGCAGGCTACCATTGGATATTTGAGTGAATCGTTTCGGGTCTAAGGACTTTCCTCCTTCCTTACTCCAAGAAATCTGTGGATTTGGTTTTCCATCAGCATTACAGCTTATAATGCCAGACTCGGACGCAATAACGGTTTGTTGGCTCAACGTCTTCTCAGTAAATCTTGCTGTTGAAAGGAGTAATGAAAAGTACTAATATCATAGCTACACTTTTGAAAGGTCAGAGGTGTACTTGTCTTACATGACATTGTCATGCATGTTAAGCGTATTTCTACAATATAAAAAGATTTGTTTTCATACCATTAATGTAGACAATGTTATATTGAACATATTCCAATCTCTGGCATTCATATATTCCTCCATCAGACAGCTGCACATCTTTAATGAACAGATCACCATTGTCTCCAGCCCTGATCCTTTGAGAAGTAGAGTTTGTTATTTCAAGCTTTCGCCCATTGATGACCCATCTAGCATAATTGGTTTTATTGTGTATAGAGCAGTGAAGCTTTTCTCCGCTACCAATTTCAAAATAGAGTTCAACCCCTTTCAACACATTCTTGTTCTCTGCAAAAAAAAAAGAAAATGGTTCGGTGTGGAAGATGTTGTCAAAATAAGTCAATTTTTTTGTAATTAACACTACAAAAAGAGAAAAGTTGAATATATTTACCTGTATTAAAGCTTAACTTTTCAATTTTTTTTAACTTTGTCATACTTAAAACTAAGTTACATTACTCCAAACAAAGTCACGTCAGCCATTATTAACGTAATGTAAACTTTGAATAGAATTATATCGCATCCAAAAATGGTTATGTAACCCATTAAAAAAATTAGGTAACCAAGTCAAGTGATCTTATGAGCAGTCATATTACCTTCATGAAAGTCATGTACACCCTAGCTAACGTCATTTTACCTCAAGACCAAGCTGAATCATCTATAAGGAGGGTAAGTTTCTTAAGAGCTAATGTTAACATGCATCAGACAAACAACGGCAAGTCACCCAAAATTTGCTTTCACACCTACTTTCATATTTTGCAGCTCAATATGTCCTTATAACTGTGGTGTAGTTTTTTGTTTGTGAAAACATATTTTAGTTTTCGAGAAATTATTTTTTTCGTTCGACCGCTCAAATATGCAAATTTTCACTGTGAATATCACCCGAGTTGTGTGACCTCATGTAACGAATTTACTTGACCTCCGATATTTCTGTCAACATAATCCTTTTTTTAACATCTAAACTTAATCCCCTCTCAGTATTGAAGCTAGCAAAGAAGTATTAATTTTAAGGTGAATATTTTTGTTTGACAAACTTTTTCTATGTCGAAAAGTAGCACCAAAACAAAGACAGTTTTAACAATGACCGCTCTAGCAGAATCTACTGAGCTTCTAGTTTATAAAAGACAAAAGGATGGTTATAAAGTTACCGTAAAAATTTCATTGTGTATTTGTGTTGTTCTATCGTGAGACGAACTCAAAGTCCGGCAAAATTTGTTTATTGGCATAAATCACGACAATTTGTAAAAAAATCTAGCATAACACTCTTACCTTGTTTACTTATGATTTTATTAGACCGATAAGCTGTTTCGGCCATTATATTTCGCTTCGGTATTACTTTTTTCCAGGAGCCCAAGTTTTAAGTTGTGTTTTCCCCTACCCCATTTATATCATAAGCTAGTCACGCAATAATTGATCCCGACAAAAATGAATATTTACCCTGTATGAAGATTTTGGTTTATGTTGAATTGACAATATTTGAATATGTCACTTTTGTGGCCACAAATCGTTGTTTCAGTAGCAGCGTAGCAGTTAAAAGCGGGTTGCTGGGTGCTGAAAGGGGGTGTATTGACCAATTCCCAATCGAGACCTAAGTCTGACGGGGCACGTAATTTTGCACAAGGTGGTATTATGAATTTTCCAGACGTCTTGCGTACTGTCTGTGGTACACGCTTGCCAATTCCCCAATCAGCTTTTGGAATCAACTTAACCCTACCTTTACCACGGACACTTCTTTAGGCACCCAACACCGGTGTCCCAGCGGATTTGGACCCCCCTGGATTTGGACTCCCCGGTTCAAATCCGCTAGCGGATATGGACCCCCCGGTCCGAATCCGCTAGCGGATTTGGACCACCCCCCCCCCCCCCCCCCACAACAAAACTGAGTGAAAACATCATCCTTAACGTTCTAGTAAAAATGGATGATACTTTACGTTCCAGTGCGTACTAGAGTATGTTTTTAATTCAAAGCATGCGTATCGTTAATGCATACGAACTGGCATCCCGTCGGATGTTTCTTTCGACTAAGGGAAAATGGGCAAGAATTTAGTTTAATGTCTGGAGAAAGGTCGTTTTTAAACTTTTTCCGCGATATTCGAACACCGCTAGACTCAATAAGAGACAAACTTGTTACAATAATTTATTTTGTCATTGCTCAATGCCCGAGTGTTGGGATGAAGTGGTGCAGTGCGAGTTGTGCGAGGAATGGTTACACATGAGCTGCGAGGGATTTAAGACCGCCCCGAGGGCGAGTGGCTCTGCATTGTCTGCAGATTGCCAGACCGGGGGGTCCAAATCCGCTGTGACACCGGTACCGATATTTGATCTAAGAGTGGGGCAGATTGTGAAATCATCGGTATCTTTTGGCGTCCCGAGGATGCCGGCTTGCGACAAAATAAGACCAACTTCAATTTCTGGATCTCCGCAAGTGACTTGAAATGTCTTTTTTACAACTACGCAAGGGAACGACCTGAGATATGCAACGTCGGTCTTCTCGATAACGATACTCAAAAGTCCCACCAGCGAACGATTTAAATGAACAGCAAATCTCCATGTTAGCATGTAAGATGAGACGCTTACACAACAGATCAATTAGCTAAATCAGTATGTAGTTTGTCAATCGAATTGACTTTTGTGAACATTCTTTGACTTCCGCCGGCAAAGGAACCAATGATGGATCTGGATATTTTAGTTTTCTGAATACAGAAGGTTTTTATAGGTATGCAGATATGCAAAGAGGGAAAAAGAACCTATCTCTTGGTAATTCGGAGGTTGATTCATGCTTGAATTTGTGTCACGCTTGTCATGCAACTCATATAATAACGTGGTAGGGCATAACTTGATCGTCGAAACAGCTAATAAAATCATAAATAAATAAGGTAAGAGTGTTATGTCAGATTTTTTTTACAAATTTTAGTGATTTATGCCAGTAAACGGTGGTGACAAGAAGGCAAGGGCCTGTTTACATGGAGGTGGGGGACCCCAGGTAGGTGAGGTAACCCGCCTAGCAGTGATCGAAAAATAAAACGCGTTTACATGCAATCTTACAACCCCGGGGTGCTGGGGTGAGGTTTCTTGAGGTTGTTGTTGCGCTTGCAATTAAGGAGTCTGAGCAGAAGTGTCCCAAGCTCACATCTCGAAAAAGATGGAAGATTAATTCTCGCTCACATATGTATTTATTCATAAAAGCGTCACGCGTTGTGTTACGCGGTGTTTGATTTCGCGGGGAACCGTTGACTTAATACGTTCTACGGAATATTTTGGGAAACCAAATATGGTCAATTTACAACGCTAAATATTCCAAAATGTGAACATTTTACACTCCATGTGTGTCCGTTACGGTTTCTGATGATTTCTGCCATGAGACGGCTAGGGTATGTACAAAGTTTTAAAACATACATATTTCGCTTTTGAGCTTTTTGCCATGAACGCGACCCCGGCTAGGCGGGTTACCCCACCTTGAGACGTCACACTTTGGCAGAATATTTTTAAAAATAGTGTTCTGGTCATCTGTGTATCTCGATTTACTCTGATTTCCCTCTACTTTAGAAGGTCAATGGGAAGAAGAAAGACAACCACGAAAACCAGAGTAACTAATCAGATATAAAAATTTAGTTGCTTACTTGGTTGACACAACGCTTGAGAACCCTTGTCATCCGATTGACATTGAGGGGGAATATTTAACTTTCCATCGATGCGATCGCATGATGCAAGCTCAAACTCTTCTCCGGTGCAAGAGACATCGGACATTGCAAAAGGTATTCCCTCAGCCTTTATGTCTGACCCAATGAACTCCGCCAAAGCCTCTTCAAAGCCAAGTTGACGACAAATAACTTTGACATCATTAAAGTCCCATTTATTCCTACATATCTTTGCCCATTTTCCCTTGTAAAACACTTCCACTCTTCCTCCATACTCCACATTTGCGCCATTCAAGCGAACAGGAACTTATGAAATTACAAAAAGTTCAATCCGTTAAGATGGAAAACACTAATTATCAACAATCAAGAATGCCTATAAATCACGAAATGATAAATAGTTCATGCCAGTCTAAGTGTTTTGTTTTAAGTGAAATTCTGCGTGCAAATCATTCAGTATTCGAACGTTGGCCGCATCGTTCGTTGTCACGGTGTGGTTTCCTTGCTGCAATGTTTTACGACAAACCTCTTTTACATTACTTCGTGACTGCGTTTTAAATTGTAAAACTAGATGTTTTTTTTCAATAATTTTGGAACATTCAAGACGTTTTTTCTTTGCCTTCGGGGAACACAAAAGGGTGATTAACATTTTAAACTAGAAAGCATTTCTCACAGAATAATCAAGAAAAAGGCGTTTAGTTAGGTATAAATAGAGTAAAAAATTGTGAAATTCCCTACTTGCACGAAAGAGAGAAAAACAAGGAAACTAGAAGGATGCAATAGTTTTAAGGAAACTTAGTAAAGGGTTTGGAGTAAGGTTATGAAGTCCATGAAACCCAAATGCATAACTGTGCAGCTAGTTTCTTCTTTCGGCAGTAATTCAACTGTAATCGTCTTAGGGTGTAAACAGTAGAAACCCGCTAGATTTTTAACGATAGAAACCTTTTTAGAACCTAAAAGATACCCGAAGATGAGCGATCATTGATCGCGTAAAAGTTTTCATATCTGGAGTGTGAGTAAATCTATCAAGTTATCATCTTTGGAGATCGTGTGGATATTACATGAGTGCAACTCAATATTACCTTTGCAAAATTGTTGTTTGTTTTGACATCTGGTGGGAATGGTGCAGTTGTAGTAGGTGGACATCTCTGTAGCATTGCCACGTTCTGCGTACCATGTGTCATTAGCACCGTTGTTATAGTAGCCCATGGCCATGCAGGTTGAATTTTCATCTGCTTCATCCCATTGACTGGTACAAAGCTTTTGCCAGCTGCTGTTTGAGAATATCTTCATTGTACCAAAAGATGGGTTCTTCTCTGTTTCAAAACGCAGGGGAAATTCTTCAAATATTAAAAAAAAAATTCATAGATGAGGATAACAATAAACAGCGTGAACTACTTCAGCATAGGTAAATTCTTGTGTTGATGATGTCCCCATATAATTACCTAGTAACAGTAGTCCTTGCATTTTTGGAAGATTTCTTTTCAGTTTATGGTGGAAGAATTTCCTGTTTAGCTAGCATGATTTTCTTTGCCAGCAGGTCAATGCCAAAAGGTTATTTAGTAACTGAGGCTCTCGCATTTTTGAGCATGTTTCTTGTCATTGGATGATAGTTAGCATTACCGGATTAGCTAAAAAGGTAATGTTTACGGGCAGTCCAACAAAATTCGTAATTGCCATTGCGCAGATAGTGCAGACTTCTTACAGAGCGACCACAAATGTTAGCGAAAGCTCGTGGCAATATTTTAGTACCTATATTTTAGTACTAATGATGGTGGATATTTGTTTCATTTCTTTCAAGAAAAGAATGGTGAATTCCATACATGTAAAGAGTTTATCCATTCATGAACTCCTGACTTTTGATAATTTGTGCATTTCACATACTTTGCCTAGATGATTATCTGATTAAAGTTCAAACCCAGTAATTCCATCCATTTGTTGTTATTCTAACTTTTATCCCTGAATTTGTTCAGTTTTTTTTCAACAAAGAAGTTTTCATCCACGGAAATCAGAAAGGCTACAATTTGTATTTTACCTTCTTGGCAACTGGACATGTTGCTACATACTCTCAACAGTGCTCCGGTCCCATTGCAGTGTTTCCCACAACGTCCTGGTTCTGGATTGGTGCATTCTCTCTTTCTTGTTTGTATACCACCAACTGGCTTGGTACAGATACTCCAGGAGTTCCACTCACTCCAGCCACCATCCACTGACAATGCTGTAAACAGAAACATATGATAAACAACCATAGACGACATGTTTGGATCATTTAACAAATAAAGTATGTAAGACAGAGGTGCAGTCTGTATTTCTACCTTTCTCTATAATCAATTTGAATGTTTATGTCAACATCTGGTTACGGTAAACTCATTAAGTTGGTATTTGGCGCGATGCCGTAGGGTTTGCAATAAACTTATGGAGACACGCTTGTGAGAGCAAAAATATAATTTGAAGGCGATAATGCGATGGGAATCCGTGCCGGTCTGTCTTTACCTTTATTCCCATGTTGATAGTTTCCAGACAGACCCCGGCCTTTAGGTGCAAACACTCTGGCGTGCATAATAAGTTAATGTACAAATGCACAATACACAAACTATAGCTTAAAAACAACATTTCAAGCCCCTCCTTTTTAGGGGGAACAGAAACAAACACTATGGGAAACCGTAAGAAATTTCAATTATGAGTCTTGGTAGCTTTTCAGGCGAATTACGTAGCAGAAAAGGCCTTCCTAAAAACTCACTCTAACCTTCAGATCGGGTAAGATCGAAATGGCCTGCTCCTTATTGGTTCCCTGACCAACATCAGGGACCAATAGGAATAATGGAAACTCGATCCTTAAGCCTAACGATCTACGTAAAAAAAGGGCATAGAAGCAATTTCCATTTACCTTTCCCTGAAAGACCTTGCTATTGCAACACCATCTTCAAACAACAGCTGAAGAGACTCGTGAAGAGTCGAAACCGTCGATGTTGTTGTAGCCACTATAAACATTTGCACCACTGTCCGCCTTTGACAGTTCTCTAGCGGAATACCTTACACAAAGTCTTGGTGAAGAAGACGAAAACGATATCTCACGAGAAAAAACATGTATATAGGCAACCGCTCAAAGGAAAGCACACGGCGAACATTATAAAAAAACAGTGACAAAATAGCCAAATTAATTAATTAAACCTAAAAAAAAGCCGACAAAGGTACAACAGTCATCATGAATAACCACAACCTCTCAAAGCACCAATAGTGAAAAACATGCAGAAAAGAGTTAATGAGATCATTGACCAAATGCGTCAGGGCAAACACATTCAATCCGCCTGGAATACCAACATTCTATAAGCTCACGAAAATACACGTACCTATACCGGTCGGTAGATCTATATCTCAGGTTGTGAGTGCCCTACCGAGAGAAAATCATCTTTTGTGGAGACACTGCCCCAGCCTACGGCGCAATTGCAACAATCCTATATGAAGGATGCCACTGCTTTTCATCAATTTCATAGAAAAACAAAGCTAGACAAAGATACTATTCTAGTATCAATGAACGTTTCAAGCTTGTACACAAATATACCTCAAGAAGAAGGAACGAAGTGTACGAAAAGTTCAACAAACATAACGCACCGATCCCAACGCATTACCTCAAGGAAATGCTTGGCTTAATATTTCAAGAAAATTTGTTTCAATTCAATGAAGAGAACTTCTCCCAAACGAAAATGGGCGGTGTCATTTGCTAATATTTCCATGAAACGAAATTAATCCAACAAAGCGAAACCAGGCCAAGAGAATGGAAACGTTACATTGATGACTCCCTTTTGGATTAAGACAGAGAAGGAGTAGATAGTTTATTAAACGAGCTAACTATTTCCATCCTAGTATCAAATTCACGGCCCAAATATCAGAGAACCAGATCACCTCCTCGATTCCACAATGTTTAGAGGAGAGATATTCGCAAAACCCATTACGAGGCGACCGAGACCTTCCAGTTTACGCACTTCGCCTCGTGCCACCCACCAGGCGTTAAACATAGTTTCATTAAATGCGAAGCAATCAGATTGCTTAGAACAAATTCTCCGAAAGAAATATAAGAGGAGGGCCTTTTAAAATTCAAACAACGCCTCAAAGCAGGATGATAGGGGTCAACTTTGCCTCCAGGCAATCGACTCTTAAGCATACACAAAAGCCAAAAGGTCACAACGTACCACTCGGCAGTTAAAAATTTAAAACAAATATCGATGGAACATTGGAGTCAGCCCTTGATGAAAGTAATCTTTACAAAACCTGCGATCATCTCTTTCAAAAGGGAAACTCACGCTTGTTAGAGGAAAAATATAATTTGAAGGTTTTGATGCGACGCGACCACAAAAGCTTCATGTGGAGTCCGTGCCAGTCTGTTCTCACCTTTATTCTCGGGCTTAAAAAACCTCGAGTGAGATGATTTGGGCGCTGCTCAGTAATTAAAGTAAAAATTTCAGTAGAATACGAGACCCGACGTTAAAATGAGAAAACAAAGTAGGCGTTATAGCTCTGCGCTGCAAGAAGTTATGAATCTCAAGTAGAAACCTCGGAAAACATTTCAAATGGTTTTCCATAGGCTGATACAGTCAAAGTGTGAGCAACTTCCGGTTGGGGATGTAGCGAATTGAAAGCGAAATTTAAAGCTTAAAACGGCGCTAATTGTCAGTTAAACTACATTTCATAAGTAGAAAACTTGGTAAATGTTAAGAAAACAACATTTTGCTCGTTTTTATTGCGGCGTTAAAAGCGTCCTCCTCTATCCATTAAAGCAAAGGCTTTCGATAAATTGAAATCTGGGATATCGTCTAGTATAGCTTCATTTCTCAGGGCAGGAAAATTTTTCGGTTATCTATGGGTTTACAGGGACAATAGCCGATAGATTTTTGACCAATCAGAGCGTACTTTTTCTCAGAGTTCTGTCATAATGTATGTTCTACCGGTTATCTTAAACTCGTTTTTTAAAAGTCATCATTGCTTCATTAACTGAATAATTTTTGGATTCTAAATCAACTTTCTTTTTATGTGTTTTAAAAGTCTGTAGATCTGATTCGGAAAACGAGAATCGTCTTTTTTTTCATTTTCGCAGTAATGAAAAAAATTATGAAAATTACTTTTCAGTAATGAAAAAAAAAATCGAACATTTGTTTCAATTATAAACTAGAACTACTTCTCGTTTTTATGAATGAGAACTGTACCTCCTTTCACTTCAATAAAAAAAAGAACAGAAATGTTTAATGGTGAGCTTGTTCGTGATATCAGGTAGCTTTCCATCTCTTGTCCAATTCACGTCTAGTTTAGGAAATCCCTTCACAAGACAATTCACTTGAAGGATTGAATTAAATTTGACAGACTTCTCTCTTCGAGAATTTATTTCAGGAGGACCTTTTTAATTTTGAAAAGGAAAATAATGATTTATTTCAAACTTGATCCCCATTCCCTCCCCCTCTACTCCTTTTTAACCTTCGTTCAGAATCTTGGTGCAATTGTCTTTCTCTCCCCAGCTCTCCCCTCTTGTAAAAATCAAAGTTTGCACCCATGATTTTCATTTAGGAAAATTACTTAGCACCCGCTCGCGAAAATCACGCCTGTTCTACATGAAACTGTAATTATCTTCCTTTTTCTACTAAAGAAAAATTGCCTTTGTTGTTTGTGACAAAATTTAAATCTAGCGTCTAATCGATAATAATGAAACTCCTGCAGAAAAAATCAAAGGTTTTTAATTCAGTGCGAGCCAAGTTTTTTTTTTTTACAAAGAAAAAGGGGGGTAAGTTTCCAAAATCTCTTAGGTCTTATCAACTAAGTTGAAAATGTAAAATGGCCACTGAAAAGATTTTCTAAGCCAACGTTTCAACCGTTAGCGCTTCGTCAGAGTTAACGCTCAAACGTCAACTTTGATAATTTTTGCGATGGCCAATCCAAATTACCAACTCTTTTGGTAAAACCAAAGTATATTAAACAAAGAGTTTGGAGTTTAATATAAGAACAGTTGAAGGATATCTGTGCAGCATTTTCTACCAACAATTGAGTCTTTAGCTTTCTCATACATAAAACCACTTACATGTACAAGGCCGTGCTTCCAAAGTTCTTGAGCAGTTAAATTCTAGAAGTAAGGTTACCCAGATAATATTTTAAAAGTAATAAACGGTTGGAGATTAAGTCATCTTATTTCTAGTAAAGAAAACATCCATTGACAATAACTGCTGAAGGTTCCTGCCTAATTATCATTGCAATCTATACATAAGAATTAATCCAATTGAACAAAAGCTTATAAATGCTGCATAGTTTTTGAAGTTGTAAAACAATGGCGAAAACCCGCCACTGCATTTTCGAGTCACAATGTTGCAAGTGTCGATGTAGAGCAGGGTTGTTCCTAGACAAAACTCAGGATCGTCGGTAACAACAACAAACTGTTTTATTTCCGCGTAGTTGACTTCTTATTTTTATAGCACTAAGCTTCCTCGCAAATCTCTCTCTCTGTTCGATGGAACTGTCGGTCTTATATACATAAAGTATAAGGATCTAGAAACTTCTCTAAAGAACTAAATTTAGTAGATTAACACGGTTTCTAAATTTGAACAATTACGTAAGAAATAGAACGTTCCAGAATGTTCTCTTTACTACAAGGTCACGTCTAGATGACTTAGGATTCTAGAATGCTCTATTAGAATGTTCTGGGACTTTACTTAGACAATTTTTCGTAACACACAAATTCTAAGAACTCCCTCTTGTCACTTACCGACTCTTTGCCGGTACTGAATGTTCTTGCATTCTTCGCAGCCGCCACTCCAAGATGACCACGCCATACAACCTTTAAAAACAATAAGTTGTGCGCAAAGAGTCATGTGTCATATTATCACTCTACCTATGCTCTTTACTTCCCTTGCTGCATTAATCTGCAGCTTGTCATAGAGGATACCAAAATACGTAATTATTATCGTCTATATCCCAGTTTCTAATTTCCAAAGAGACTTCGAACTAGCATCTCCAAGTTAAAAAGGATTGATGACTTGAAGCTTATAAATCACCCAGCTTACAGTTCCCTACTTATTAGCATCATTGGTGTTCTTTCAACATCTGTCAGGGATTTATCATGTTATAAGCCAGAGAGAGTGACACTGTTTTCTGTTGCTCAAATGGACGACTGTGCAAAAATGTTAAAAGAACCAAACCAGGATTTTTAATGATTTCAATTTTTAATTTTCCACTATATTGTAAAAGTTCCACCAGTATATGGCGGAAGCCTGAAACGTTGAAATTCAATTGTTGTAACAATAAAAAGTTTTATTTCTATGCAAAATCTTTGTCCCCACACCCACTGATCAACAGAGAAGAGTATCCTGTCTGAATCCCTCTACTGGGATCCATTCTTTGATAAATGATAGTTCAATCATGGCTACTTACAATCTGTTATATCAGTTTGGATGAGGATGTTAGGTGAACATGAAAAGAAAGATTCACATTTGGTGAGTAAGTAAGTGGCTTAATATAGCCTTGGAATACTTGACTAACACATCATAAGCTTAACAAACAAACTGAACTCGTCGCACTCACCCGCTTATGAATCCGAAAAGAACGCCGTAAAAGAGATTTAAATTTTGAAAAGATGTTAATCCATTTATCTATTCATTTGTTTATTTGAACCAACCAGTTTGTTTGGTACGTCAATATTTTACATTGAGATCGATAATTATGTAAGAAAATTTGTTAAATCAAACAAACAATCATCCAAATATGACTGATGTCTGATGATAATTATACAAATATCGTTTATTACAGAACTTGGGTATTGATTTTATACTAGTACTGTCCACATCAGTAAAATCGTTTGGATAGTAACATTATAACATTAACAGCTATCACTAACTGTCACTGATACATACGCAGATAATTCTTTGCTATTTATGATTGCGATTTGCTGATCAGTAATCAGCCGGTGCAGAGAGTCAGTAGTGTATATTAAGCCACAGGAGAGCTCTTTATTTATAGGAACGGATGATATTGATAGTTACCTTCCCTTTTGGCTAGACAGAAAAGACGAGATAAGAAAGGAGGAGCGGTTAATGATCTAAATAACATAGCTTAAGTTATGAAATAACAATTCACTGTAAAATTCTACCCCCCCCCCCCTTTTTTTTTAGGAAAGGAATTAGGTTCCAGTACTTTCTCAACAAATGGAAAGCGAGCATTAGCGCCTAAATTTACATTTCCCAGAGAAGGATGTGATGTTGGAAAAAGATTCTCCGAAAACTTAAGAGAAAATTATCAAGGATGGGTTGCATTTCTAACTTTCTGTTGATAGTTAGATAGATAGATAGATATTGATAGTTACCTTCCCTTTTGGCTAGACAGAAAAGACGAGATAAGAAAGGAGGAGCGGTTAATGATCTAAATAACATAGCTTAAGTTATGAAATAACAATTCACTGTAAAATTCTACCCCCCCCCCCTTTTTTTTAGGAAAGGAATTAGGTTCCAGTACTTTCTCAACAAATGGAAAGCGAGCATTAGCGCCTAAATTTACATTTCCCAGAGAAGGATGTGATGTTGGAAAAAGATTCTCCGAAAACTTAAGAGAAAATTATCAAGGATGGGTTGCATTTCTAACTTTCTGTTGAACCTCGTTCACGCCGGTTTCGCGTTAAGGGTTTGACTGATTTTATGCGTGGTATGACCAGCCCTTGAATTACTTGTGTTAAACTTCGTTTTACTTCTGTTCTGCGTTTGTCAGGTCTTATAATGATCCTATGGTAGACACCGTGAAGTTTTTTGTTTGCGGTCTTGGACGAGATTCAGTCGTTATCAGGAAGTAGAGAAAGTTAGCATTGCTAAATCGAATGTTCCTCGTCAGCTGTTACCAGCAGATCACAGGATGAGGGGCCAGTCATGGAAGTCTTTATCAATAAAAATGTACCGAAAGCACGAGTTGAGATCAAAATTCAATGTCAGCGTAAATTTCATTGGCTGAAACTGTATTATTAATAATACATGTAAGAGAAAGCGATTTCCAATGGGGATTTCAGAAGTAATCCTTGATAACATCGGAGTTTTGTTACGCCTCGTCCTGCACTACAGCTTCTCAGCAAATTTGATTTCACATGATCTCGTGCGTTTTCCAGTCCTGGATGCCAAATGTTTGCTTTGAATATGAGATTCTTGAGGCTCAATGATTTTTCGTTGTTCTGATTCGCTGTGGTGATAACCTAGCTTTGTTTTTACAACACTTAATCGACATACACTCCGAAAAGAGTAAACAATTCATACGCGGTCCGGTTGTAAATAGGATCTTAGGTACTAAAGAAAAATTTAATTGTCTTTAGCATGATTATCAAGAATAAGAATTGCGCGAGATAAACTTAATTCAACTTACCAGCTGAGTGATCGCAGAAGTGGCATGTAAATAAAAGTTATAACAAAAATAAAATTAAAACGTACATCTGTTGCTCAAAAGATTCATTTGTTTATTGAGAAATGCTATGCACTTTTTCTTTCGTTAATCACCTGTACTTTAGTTAAATATGTTAACGTAAACGTACTGTGAAGGTGCCATGCAAATAGATATGCTTTAAATCACAGCGAAACATGTACTTACGTTCTAATCGTTTTTCACAGTTGCCAAGGCCAAGGAATAAGAAAAAAAATACATCAAGAACAGAAAAATAAATAAAATGAAAGTAATTAACTGCTAAGAGAGTTGATATTCATTAATCAGTCGGCTAAGACCTCTGCTCAACAAATAATTCTGATATGAAACTATTTTCATGATTATGGCTTTCATTCTTATAATTAGTTTCAAGTAACTAACACCTCAATTTTACAGTCTACTAGAGACGACATTAAATCTTTTCGTAAACTGAGCCACTGAATCAAAATCTGATCCTTATCTACTTATGGTTCACACTGAATATATATTTTCACAAGAGCCTAGTTCAAAACGACTTCAACAAGTTTCCAACCATAAGTTAGGAAGCAAGGCGAATATCAGAATGCCATGTTTATTGATGATTATAATTTCTCATCCATAATAATATCAATAAAACGAAATTGTAGCTTTCATTATTACAAAAGTAAGCGACAGTGACACAAATATGTTACATGACTGTTACTGCAGTAGTGAAAAGACATGTAAAATCCGCCAAATAACTATAAAAAGAAGACATACTTACGATCTATTTGCCCGTTAAGGTAGGAAATAAGAAAAAGAGATATGTTAGTGATGCACATTTGTTATTGCCTACATTGTTCTTCAGTTTGATAACGTTAAGTAAAAGTGTCTTGTTAATGGAACAGCCAATAGTATGACTACGCATCCTATTACACTTGCCACAACTGTTGGGTATTTCAATGGTTGCCATGTTGGCAGTCAGTGGGGAAGTCTGACCAGATAAGAGTCTTCAACATGCTGTCAGCCACCAATAGTAAAAAGGACATTTTGCCAAAGTATAACTCTTGGCCGAAATCAAAAATATTAATTGGGGCGAAAACTATACCGCTTCATTGTAAGTAAAGCGTTTTTCTTTTACAAATCTACTCTTTCGCAAAAATGATGATAATTCTGAGGAGAGTCTAACACATGATGACTGTCGAATAGTACCTGGTTTGTTAGAAATGTGAAAATGAATGACAAAAAGTAAAGAAAAAGCTACTTACGACCTGTTATGTCAATGAGACGTTGGTGAACCAGATGGAAAAGAAGAGAAAACGAATCAACTCAAATCCACTATCAGTTTAAAGCCGTTGTGAGATACTGTGAACTAATTGACTGAGTAGGAGGGCAGAACGGGAAAATATTTGGCTCGAGGTCATGACGTACGGACCGAGCACAGCACAGAGGTTCGAGTGCCATGACCGAGAGCCAAATATTTCCCATCCAGCCCGACCTAACACAGTCATTACGCATTTTATCGTACGAATTTTTAGTGTTAGAAATTTCGAATTTTTTTTCTTAAATACTACGCGATAGACCGGCGCGCGCGGAATAACCACAAAAACGATTTTACAATTAATACTTTTCCTTTCTGTCCTAGAACAGGAAACTCACATTTCATCGAAAAACGTGGCATTTGTTTCCAGTTGTACTCTCTGTTGTCACTCATTTTTGGCCAGAAAAGGGGACAATGCTTTTCATTGCAATATTTTTTGCCCAAGTGTACTAGGGCCGGGTGGCTTTTTCCGGACCGGGAGCCCGTTTCTTTGGGTTCTGGTAACTTGACGGGCCCGTAAAGCTGTTCTGCTTTCCTTTAAGAGGTTTCAAAAGCTTAAAAATTCTACAATGAAACTATTAGCTAAAGAATCAAAATGGAATGCTAAGGTTGTCAGGCCGCTTCTCTCTTCCTAAAATTTTGATTTTAAAATATTGCCTCGAGCCCGTTAAGTTACTGGCGCCGGCTCACAACAACAAGTCCGGCCCTACACACATTAGCTTTTCTATGGAATTGCGCGAGCTGTGCCAGACGGGCCATATGATAAAATCGATTAATGCGAATTAATTTATGCCTTTGAGCATATTTTCAGGCACCAAGAGATTATAATATCTTGCAGACACAAGAGGTTATAAGCTGGACACAAGAAATAGTAATTAGTATACAATCTCTTGCGGACAGCGATAAATGAACCACTTCGACGTCTGCGAAAACGACTGATGTTCTATAATAAAATAATAAAGCGACACTGCTTTCGTTGCCAAAAAAGGAAGCAAAAGATAACAATAGATACTAACTGACTTTAAAAGGAAAAAGAACTTATAATTATGTTTGATATACCTCGCAAAGGTAAGAGAGTCAAAGCATTTTGAATTGAACAGAATAAAAGCAAAGGGCTTCGGTTGTTTAATTTTCACTTTTTTTGACGTTTTGCTCAATAACATGATCTATGTATGAACTAAAATCATTTCTTACCCGCTAAATTGTCCACAAACCATGATTTCACAGAGGAAAGAGCAACAGAAATAAATTGTTAGTTGAATTTGAGTGTTTCATACAAAATAATAATACTAAGGCAACAAATTGATGCTTTTAAATACTTGATATGGTGTAAGAAAACAAAATTCTATTAAATATAGAGTTTTGTTTTCTTTCACCGTATTGAATAACTTAGTTTATGAGTTGCTTAGAGTTTAAACGTATCGAAAGGCCAATGATCGCAAAAGGAAAAAGGCAAATACCACTACACAATGAAACTTTCCTACGTGAGTGATTTTCTACTTTTCTAACTAAAAGATTGAACATGCCGTGCGTAGATTGTTTAACTCACCCTGAAGTGCTCTAAGCAAAGATATGTTACGCAAAATATAAATTCTAGACAAGATGAATTGTAACTGGATTTTCACATACTAAGCGATCATCTGACTGAAATTTTCTGCGCGAGCAGAATTTAACACTCAAGTTTCAAATTAAAAAAATTCAGTAACGGTTCGAAATGCGCTTTCTTTTACTGATCACGAGAAGAAACTATGTGTAACGGCTGCCACGCCTTTGCTACCGGACATTGAGTTGTCATAAGTTTGTTTCGTGTTAAACGTGTTAAACCGCAATAGTGACGTTACTGTTTGTCCGTTAGGGACGTGATCTTTAAGTTCCACCCAGAACCGCATTTTAGTTATCTTGCGTTGGGCTAACGATAAGACGTGTTTATCGAAAAGCGCCCTTTTGCCCACCTTATCTCGAAGTTCGTTTTGGTCAAACCTTTACAAGCGGGACTGTTATGTTATGCTTATGTTCCTTCTCTTCGTACTTGTTTAAACATCTAGTCTTTCGGTAGTTTCGCCCAGTTTTTTATACCAGTTTCTTTGAAACTTTCTAACACGTGGCTTACGTTGTTCATGCTTTGTTAGTAAGCCGCTCGTTTTTTTCTCACGCGGTTAATAGTTTTGTTAGAATTCGTTTTATCCTTGAAGATAGTCTTTCGTGAGTTTGTTTTAGAGTTTTAGCTAGTCTTTTGGGATCTTGCTTTTATATCGGAATGATTGGAATGTCGGTCCGTATCTTAGAATTTAGCTTAGCTTCTTCCTTATAATTTCATATTTCAGTTTACGATAAGTACTTGGATACCTCGACTACGCTGATAAAACGATTCAAGTCTTTTCAGAAAAATCTATCCTCGCTTCATAGTGCGTCTTCACCAGCGAAACTCATAGTTGTCGTTGAAATTTGCTTCGCTTGTGTCGGCCGCTACACTATGCGTCTTAAGCACCCGAAATTTCAACTTACTGAAAAGAAGATCTGAACTGGTCAGAAAATGTCGCACAATTTTTTTGCGAAAATTATAGAGACAGTAAACAAACTAGAACACGTATTACAATTAGTCAATGAACTCCATTAGAGGTTACGAACAGGCAGAAAGCAAATTTTGCACTACATTTCACTTGTTAATTACATTTAATATCAAAATAGATATTCAACTTGCCTCAAGCAATTCCAATCCTATAGAAAACATTATCTTAACTAATAGCTACTTAGAAGGAATGAAAATGTTACTTACTGTCTAATTTCCCAAATTTGGGTCAATGCGCAGGATTTAAAGGAAAATACAGAAAGAAAGAAAAGGAAGTAAGTACACTAGAGTACAAACGCAATTTGATGAATACCTATAATCATTAAATACAACCCCCCAAAAAGGAAATTTAAATCTTCAGATGTTTTGTGAAGTTAATTGCATGATAGCAATCAAAAATTATACTTTTTCGCATAATGTTTAACACTGTCTGTGCTATTCTGAGAGCAACAAAGTAAACACAACTTGAATTGTTTCTTAATGTAATGTATGGTAAAAACCTTGAAATATTTACTCTTCTCGAAATACAATTACTCGACTTGTTTGTAGCAATTTTATTTAGTCAGTAACAATCATTACGCTAATAACTATTAAGTGCCGCTCTCGCTAAGAACGGTCCTCTCAACTTCGCGTCGGGAAAAAGTTTTCTTTTATTTTTTACCCATGGAAAGGGTTTAGGACACATGTCTCAAAAATAGTTTAGTTGTTCTCCAATTCTCTTTTTTTGGGTCGCTAGAAGCCAAAAATGATTTTTGGCTAGTACACCCGTGTGGACAGCGATCGAAAGTGTAAATTTGACAGATTTTGTCCAGCGCGCAGCGACTGCAATAATATAGCTCACGCAATTCTATCTTGCTACAAGTTACAAGGTGCCTTTAATCAGTTCAATGAGAAAATATGGAAACTTCAGCAGAAATATTTTTCATACAAGCGTGATCAGAGGAGATCCTTCGCTTCGACCTTTATTTGCATGTCAAAATTCACCAATTTGTACGAAAGAATTCTCAAAATGCAGGCGTTAATCGGGCTAAAAGATTGCCACAAACCCATGGGTATATCTGTAGCTTTCATCCACCAACATCTTAAAGACAACGCAAATCCACGTGTTTGCTTAATTGCGCTCTTGTGAATGATCGTTTGCATAATTCTGAAACTCGACCAAGATCTCCTTTTGACCGATCAAACTTCGTTTGTTTATCCTCTACGTTGAGGATTTCAGGTTTTCATAACAACTGAATGACGAATAGATGCCGAGTTGTCCTAAAACGTTGCGTAAACGTGATCGGTCATAACGCTTGCGCGCTTAGGTGACTTACAAAGTAGACAAAGGTGATCGGAAGGCGCCTTCGAGATAGTTTTCGTTGAAATATCTGGTCATGAACTACGCGCCGTGTGGAGAAGATCAAAATTAAAGAAAGAAGACTTTTTCCCGACGGGAAGTTGAGAGGGCCACACTTAGCGAAAGTGGCACTTAAGCAACCCAAACATTACTTTCTTTCTGATTTGTCAAATGGGGGATAATGCACCAGATTAAAACGAAAGTGAAGAAAAAATATTAAAGAAAGTAAAGGCACTAAAGTATGTATCAACCAAAAACTACAAACAGTCAATAAAACTCGATTATCAATCACGAACAGGCAGGCAAATCTCGTGCCTCGTTTCACTTGTTGAGCAGTGTCAATCTAGATATTCCACTTGTCTCGCGTAATTTAAATGTAAGAGAAACCATTTAATTTATACCAATTTACTTAGACGTTTACCATTATCTTTATCAATGACAAGATAAAACTATTAAACAACGAAAACGTTACTTACTCCCTGATTTGACAAGTGGGGGCCAATGCACCAGATTAAAAGGAAAAAGAAGAAAACCAATTAAGAAAGTAAACGCTTTAAGGCAAAAACTACAATTAGTTTATAACAAAGAATTATCAAATGCAACACGAAAAATATATATCTCACTATTTATGCGTTTTGTATCGCAAAAAGCTCTTTAATAATTGGGGCGTGGTACCCTCAATTAAATAAAAAGGAAAAAGGAACAGAAGGTGGAAGGTAAAAAAGCGAAACAAAGATTAAATTTAATTATTAAAACCCAGATATCGATGAAAAATAGTGAATTGAATTTGAATTGAATTTGAACACCTTTAAAGCGAGGTGTACTAGTACCATATGGGGAGCATTCTTTTTTATTTCATTGGAAAGTCCCATCGGCTATTTTGAGATCTACAAAGTAGATAAAACTTATCCCCAATAAGGGTTCAAACTGAAACAGAAATGTTACATGCAGCCTAATTTTTAAAAGTTGCCCAAATGAAAGGGAAAAGAAACAGAAAAAAAGTAAGGGAATTAGAAAATGATATAAAACAAACTAAAGAGGAAAAAAATTGTAATTGTTATAATTATTTGGTAACAGGACTTCGTTTCGCCTGATTCTGTCTAAAATCATCGTCATAATTGACAAATGGGACTGCGCGCGTTCGTCCTAGTTTGATAATCACGGTGCTTTCACTCCGATGACAAACCGTGACCTTTCTTTCGTCTTAAGATACCACTCCCTTGAAAATGTATGGAGGTAGGAAGGATAGGGTAGGGTAGGAAGGATAGGATAGGGAAGGGTAGGAAGGAAATCCATATGAACCAAATCAAGTTCTGGCTTTTTCATTACAAAATGACAAAAGCAGTTTTCCAAGTTTTGCTGTAATAGAAAAATATGGAATAGTTCCTCGAAAGGACCTTTTATCTCGCGAGAACCACCTGCATGTTGATTTTCCTCCCTATTGTTGGACTAAGGAACACAAAAACTCGTCGGAATAGCGTAAATAGACAAATGAGATAAACAACCACGCATAAGAACCACATTCTTAAAAACCCTAGGACTAAGTAGCCTCGATTTGATACAGCTTAACTCAGTCCGACCGAATAGTCAGGCATTTTCGCATTTGGTGTAGTACTTATCCAAAACTTGATAAGCGGGGTAAAGAAATAGAGTGTGGAGGACCACCTAAAACTGTTTATACAAAGTTGAAAGATCGTCTTCATAAAGAACACAGCCTATATTTTACTATTTCATTTTTGAATTTAAATCAGATTATGAGCCGCACAACTTCGATAAACATTTAGCTTCGAGAATTAAAAGAGAAACATTACGAACCGTCCAGTTTGAGTTTCTTCGTACACACGAAACAGAAAAGAGATATACAAATCAGTAAAAAAAAAAAAAAAGCAAGATGTACAAAGCATGTAAAGACTGGACCTAAACTCGACTTTGAATTTATAGTGACACTATGTCAAAAGCAAAGAAAAGAAAGTTGGAACTTACTGTCGGCTGGTGTGTCCATCATATTCATGGTTGTACAGGAATAAGAAAAAAAGAATATATAAATAGAAAAACAGTACACTAACTGAAACGGAATTCCTACCAATTTATTCAAAATCCGAGAAAAAGCGAGAGAAATCTTCTTGGACGCATTAGACTGTACCACCCATCTCGAGAAATAAAGGACAAACATGACGAACCGTCGAGTTTAGGTAGCTTATTTTGTACAAAGCATCTTAAGACTGGACATCAGCTTGACTTCGAAATTATACAAACACTGATAAAAGACATATAAAAGAAAACTGGCACTTACGCTTTCCTAATGATTCCATCGTGTACATGAAAATACAGGAAAGAAAATAAAAAGAATGAATAAATAAACGAAACAACCCTAAAAACAAACAAACTAAGGCAGAAATAATTCCTTCTAATATATATTCGAATTACGAGGAAAAGAAGAATGAAATCGTCTTGGATGCTTAGACAGTACCACCCACTTCGAGAAAAAAAGTGACGAATATCAAGTTCTGCTAACTTTTCATGCACAAAATGAAATAAAACGCCTTGACATTTAATCCAACTCATTGGATTCATCCCAAAGGGCTCAACATAATTTTATCGCGGAGAGAATGAAATGCGTTTGAGTTAGTCAAACGGATATTGATCATAGACTTCAGCTAGAAGAAGGAATTTTTTATTATCATAAAGATCAAATGAATCAATTCTGTATCCAAACTGGTCCTTCTCCCACAGGCCTGGATTCAAATTGTGCTGCCTATAAGATAACGCTTGTGGTCGAATATTAACCTGGACTTCTTAGACGGTGAAACTCAAAAGTAGGGGAAAAAGAGAAATACTTTATTTACTTACGTTCTGAAGTCCAACGCAGATTTCAAAGGGGGAAAAGATGAGGAGGAACATTTTGACAAGTTACTCTTTGCTTAAGAATACATTTTATATTATTGCTTGCTTAATATTTTCGCCTGATTCAGAACCATAACAAAAACAAAGACACTAGCAATGACACGCATCGAGATGCACAAGCAGATCTTCAATTGTCACTGTCGCTTGAGGAAACGAATCCATAATTCAACCGTTAACAAAAAAGCTAAAATAAAAAAAAATTGTGGTCATTTGATAGTATTTTGCCCACCAAAACATAGTCAGCTACCAAAGGACACTTTTTGGATTAGTCATTGTGCAAACTAAAACAATTTTAATATTTTATGACATGCTGAGTACACTTACAACCAAGAAGGGAAAAGATATCATTATCGGCTAGTCCTTAAAGAGAATCTAACATGTATTTATCAACACGACTAGCATTCAGGGGAGCTGTAAGAAGGAGTATTTCCCAAGGAGGCTAATTAATGCGAAAGAGGTACTAAACTAAGCGAAGGACTCCACTAAGCGAATAGTTTGATGAAACTGACCTAAAGGATAATCTAACTACTCGTAGCGTCCTATTAAATGCCTACGAACTTTTAAGGAATCAAAGTGCTCGCATTGAAAATTATATTATTCCCTGATGTCCAGGGGGTCGAAAGTGTATCTAGAATAATCATTATGGGGGAAATTTAAATAATGTTTTTAGAGGTCTTAGGAACGAAGAGCTATCCGTTTGCGGAATACCAGAAATAAAGGCTGATAGTAATTTACAATTAATTTAGTGTCAGGATGGGGGATATACTGATCCCATTTCCAAAATGTTTATCTTAATACCATCTCCACCCAGTGTTTTCCCGATTCAAGTGACATAGTTCTTATCAGTCCCATTCTCTCAACCGCTAAAAGGGAGTCACTCCACTAGACGCATTTGGGCGTTTACTCAGGCGCTCGTAACGGGGAGTTCTGATCACTATCTTCACACAATTTTTACTCTAATTAAAACCATAACAAAATTCTCGAACGTGATTGGTTATCACCAGCCCGATCTAAGCAATAACAGGACAGTGGACACGTCATGCCTGTGTTAGTGGACAATAAGCGATGTTGTCGCGCATTTCGCCGAGTTAATTGTTGTTTTTTTAATGAAAACGTGCAACTAATGTCTATTTTCCCTCTCAAATTTTGTCATCGTTCTGACTAATTGAAAACAGGAATTCAAGTCGTCCAATTCTATCTGTAATCATACTCGTAATCAAGAAATCCGACTCCCGCTGCGCGGTCTTCCGATTCTGATAATCACTCGTATGGTTACAGACCGAATTGTACTCCACTCAGTCCTATTAGCATTATTTATTGCTCATGTATGAATTACATAAGGCAAGTTAAAAACGTGTGGAAGGTATGTGGAAGAGTTATCACTTCCACACAGCAGAGTAACTTCACATATTTTTCTAGTAGTTCTTGAACGCTTGATGTGAAATACTTGCACTCACACTTGTTCCCTACATTCTTGACAGCGATTTGAAAATGAATCGACCCCACTACGGAGCGCCTAAGTAAAACATGTTACAGATCAAAGCTCGTTTTGACGATGAACGTAAAAACCGCTTACCGTCTTGATATATCCGGTAAGATTGAGGGAGAAAAAGGAAATAAAGAAGCAGAATTAGTGTTTTAAGATTACAGCTGCCTTCAAAACATTTTTGGCATGTACAAACGTTAGAATGTCTGTGATTCGCAAAAATAAATAAAACGGTGGTTACTTACAGCCTGGAGATTAATTTCATTTTGGAAAATAGAGAGAAATGATGATAGAAGAAAATATTGTTAGTATTGAATGCAGAAGCTTATGAACTAATATATTTTTCTAACTACCGCTTTATCTAAATTTTAACGTATGAAAGTTCCATGCGCACCATTTAGAACAACATGGTCTATTCTTAGTGTTACCTAATTTTCTGCATTTCAGAAATTCGCTAGGTTGCTTTAATAAAGGTGCCAATAGTTTCATTGATTGGGAAAACTTTAAAATGATTCATTAATGATACAAATCTAAGTGATAAGAACCATTGCAAGTATTACTACTCTATTATTAATCATAACATAGCCTAGGGACTTATCAGTCAAACATTGCATAGTGATGTACTAAAACCTTTATTTAAAGACTTTATTGCAAAGAATTCCTTGATATGTTCAGCAACATTCTTTTGCTTCACTAAATATAATATCACAAGTGAAAAAACAGTACAGAAAGTCAATGAAATTCAATTTTATATCTATAAATTCAAATTTCGGAAAACACGACTCGGAGGAAAATAAATTTAGTTGGATTGAGCTCAACTTACAGCAGGACTAAGCATGAAATAAAATTGAGTAGTGCAGTAGATGGGTTCTTTCACAGTGATAAGTTTGTGTAGCGTAAGGTTTTTCAATTCAAGTAATTAAAATGTATATATATCCAAGTTGAACTCTACGTAAATACTAACAAAATGCCTATTTTAGATAAAATTGAATTGGAGCTGAAAGCAAGGTCAACGAGTGGATAAACGTACATAACACAACAAATAGATACTTACAAACTGTTGAGAATCAGGTGAAATGAAAGAAAAGATACAAAAGTAAATTAATTCTCTCTTGCTTTATGATTTTAGCGTGGTACGATCTGCCCTAATTGAATTACTATCAGGTGATTTTTTTCCCTTTTTTTACTACAATCTTTCTCAACGATACGAGCGAAGAAATCATTGATCATGATTGTCACTGAGGATGTCCTGAGCTAACCTGGTCGAATTGGATCGCTTTCATGCCATTTGTTTATTTATTCATTAATTTCGTTTTAGTTTTTACGGTTTAGTTGGATTACCCTCAGGCTGCAGTTTTTTTTGTTTTTTTGGTTTTGTTTTTTATTTTACAGTGTTTACTCTCGATTAATTATCTCCTTCATTTGGTACTAAGTTGTAATACACCTGCTCCTTAAAAGATAAAAATTATGAAATAAACCGTTGGCTATTTTCTTGTTTCTAAAATGATAAAGAACCTATAGGTTTGTTTGTTTGTTTGTATGGTTTCTATGGGGGGGGGAGGGGGGAGAAAGGGGGGAGAGAGAGAAAACATTTAAGTGGCGATCTCTTAAAGAGCGGTCTAAGGCATTTCACATCGGAAATAGTTTTGCCTCAAACTTTCCCCATTAAAACCTTGAATTGAGCTGAACAGCAAGACCGACAATTGGATAATTTTTTTTTAACAATTTTGATCCTCAAATGATTAGAATTAAAATACTTAAAAATATATCAGAATCATTGGAAAAAAAAAACAACAAAAAAAAACCAGAAATCCGGTCTCAGGGCCCTCAGGGCGGGAACACCCTCATGTCAAATATAGCTTATTGTTGCTTATTGTTCTTGTAACTTCCAAGCTAGCTCCGACAAAATTACTCAGTGGCCAGAAATTTATGTGACAAGTCACAAACACAACGTAAGGTTAATTTAATTTTAGCTACATATCAGTTTTAAAAAAAAATTAAAAATATTTTAATTGGATTTGATGCAAATTCTTGTCAAAGGCCTATTTTAAAAGAAATAGGATTGATCTTAAACAACAAGATCAGGGAATGGATAAACACACGTAGCACAATAAGTAGATACTTACCCCCTGTTGGGCATCAGTCGACATGAAAGAAAGAAAACAACAATTGTTCAGTCAAGTGTTGTTAATAATTTTAGTTTAGTAATCATTAACTTACATTCCCAAGGATAGAGAAAAGGCTAGTAAAGCTGTGTTCATTCCAATTCCGATTATCATCAGGCAATATTTTCCACAGCTTTCACTCTCGACTAACTCTGAGAAAAACCTCCTTATCTGAATGTTGATGTGTTTATAAAAAAAAAGTTTGTTTTTACAATCCGTTTTGATATGAAGAAAGACAAGAAATAAGAAACGATGAACCCTTAGTTTCATTGAGAAAGCCTGGATCTGCAGAACAGGCGCAATTTTTTAGCGTTTTTCGGTCAAACGGAGGTAAGCGTGAGGCGAGCGTGAGAGCGGGCTACGTGTGCGAGAGGAGGAGTAAAAATTAAAAAGAAGCCACCAAAAAACACTTGTACCCCTATGTACACCAAGATAGAAAAACCAAGAAAAACATTTTGAGAATAGTGAATAGCTAGGGAGGTTTTGATTAGAATTAAAACATTTTAAAAAAATGTCAGAATCATTAAAAAAAAAAAAAAAAGGAATCCGGTCTCAGGGCCCCTTTTCTTTTTTTAATAACAAAATGGAACACCTCCTCATGTAAAATGAAGCTTATTATTTCTTATTGTTCTTGTAACTTCAAAGTTACCTCCAACAAAATTACTCAGCGGCCCGAAAGTTATGTGACAAGCGACAAACACAACGTAAGATTAATTTAATTTTAGTCACATATCAATTTAAAAAAAAATGATAAGTATTCAAATTGGATTTTATGCAAATACTAGTCAAAGGCCTATTTTAAAAGAAATAGGATTGATCTTAAACAACAAGATCAGGGAATGGATAAACATACGTAGCACAATAAGTAGATACTTACCCCCTGTTGAGCATCAGTTGAAATGAAAGAAAGAAAACAACAACTGTTCAGTGAAGTGTTGTTAATAATTTAAGCTTAGTAACTATAACTTACATCCCCAGGGATAAGGCCAGAAAAGCTGTGTTCATTCCAATTCGGATCATTATTAGGCTATATTTTCCAAGGCTATTACTCTCGACTAACTCCGAGAAAAACCTCCTTATCTGAATGTTGATGTGGTTATAGAAAAAAAGTTTGTTCTTGCCATCCGTTTGTATATTAAGAAAGACAAGAAAGAAAAAACAATGAACCCTTAGTTTCATTGAGAAAGCCTGGATCTGCAGAACAGGCGTAATTTTTTAGCGTTTTTCGATCAAACGGAGGTAAGCGCGAGGCGAGCGCGAGAGCGGGCCACGTGTGCGAGAGGAGGAGTGAAAAATAAAACCACGAAAAAACACCTGTACCCCTATGCACACCAAGATAGAAAAACCACGAAAAACATTTTGAGAATAGTGAATAGCTAGGGAGGTTTTGATTAGAATTAAAATACTTTTAAAAAATGTCAGAATCATTTAAAAAAAAGCAAATCGGCCTCAGGGCCCTCTTTTTGTTTTTTTTTTATAACAAATTGGAACACCCTCAAGTAAAAATTAGCTTAATATTTCTTATTGTTCTTGTAACTTCCAAGCTAGGTCCAACAAAATTACTCAGCTACCCGAAAGTTATGTGACAAGTGACAAACACAACGTTAGATTAATCTAATTTTAGTTACATATCAGTTAAAAAAAAAATGATAAGTATTCAAATTGGATTTTATGCAAATACTAGTCAGAGGCCTGTTTTAAAAGAAATAGGATTGATCTTAAACAACAAGATCAGGGAATGGATAAACATACGTAGCACAATAAGTAGATACTTACAGTCTGTTGAGCATCAGTTGACATGAAAGAAAGAAAACAACAACTCTTCAGTGAAGTGTTGTTAATAGTTTTAGCTTAGTAATCATTAACTTACATTACCAGGGAAAAGGCCAGTAAAGCTGTCTTCGTTCCAATTCTGATTATTTCAGGCAATATTTTCCACAGCTTTTACTCTCGACTAACTCCGAGAAAAACTACCTTATCTGAATGCTGATATGGTTACAACAAAAAGTTTGTTTTTACCATCCGTTTTAATATGAAGAAAGACAAGAAAGAGGAAACCATAAACCCTTAGTTTCATTGAGGAGGCCTGGATCTGCAGAACAGGCGCAATTTCTCAGCGTTTTTCGGTCAAACGGAGGCAAGCAGGAAGCGACCGTGAGGTGCGAGTCACGCTTGAGAGGAGGAGTGGAAAAAAAAAACACCTGTGCCCCACAGAACAGGCGCAATTTATTGCGTTTTTCCGACAAACAGAGGCAAGTAGGAAGCGAGCACGAAGATTGAGTCACGCACGGAAGGAGGAGTACAAGAAAAGAAAGGTAAAACCAGCTGTACCCTGTACCTATGCCAATTATTCAAGCTAATTTTTCCCTAAACACCGGCGGAGACTACAACAAACATGATTTTATGTCGAGGCAACATTTTCTCCAAAGAAATGACGGTTACAAGTAAACATATGCTTCTATGCGAGCGAAAGCTATAAGAAGGTGATATATTTGAACGTAAGTAAATCTTTACAGTTATTTTAGTGTTTTCAAATGCGTATGCGAACAAGTTTTGTAAACCTAGTGCGTCTGCTACCTTCGGAGGATAAATGTCATAAATGACATTTATCCCATCCCATTGTTGAAAGTTGTTGTTGTTATTTTTTTCAGTTCTGTTCGTATTCCCAATTTACTTCTTTATGTGCTTGTAAATACATCAGCGATGCATTTCCTTTGCCTATCCTTTACAGTTGGCTTGTTCGGAATTAAACGAAGGGCTTCTCGTTCATAGAACATGATACGCTACGCTTTTGTTGAAAGATATTCGATTATCACATGATATTCACTGATCAATTTGATAGGAATGGTGGAAGTGTGGAAAGTATTTATTTTTTGCGCTCTTCCCTCGCGCTCACCTAACGCTTGTCTCCGTTCGCCAATGGGACGCAAAAAAATTACGCAGGTTCTGCAAGCAAGACAAGGCGTGGTGTGACATAGTCGGCAACAGGTTATCGATTAGAAAAGAATTTTTAAATATTGAACTACCAAGTTAAAAATGGAAATGATTACGAAGCACGAGGATATAATCTCTTGTCATGAAGTGAATGTGTTTGGAAACCTGAAGACTATCATTCGCAAAATACTTCGACACTTAGAACTGTTCGTGGCAAGCAGCTGAGGTGGAAAGATCTAAAAGGTCTTGAACGTTTGAAGGTTAAAACTGAACTGTTTTTTCAACGGTTGATGATTAAACTTTGGGATGTTTGATGGCTGACAGTTAAATCCATTGAGACCCTTCAAAGCAGACGCTTTGCCTGAATTACACCCGAAACTCATCTGGAGGCATGTATTGTAATTTTAATCATCATATGACCCGAATGGACCCGCGCGCCCTTCTTTTTTATGCTGGTACATCCTGACTAGGTTGAGACAGAAATTTCGAAATCTTCAACACTAAGTGGTAAAATGTTCATTGATTGAGTTTGGTCGGGCCGGACCGGATAATAAGCACTGGGATGACCTTCGAGCCAAAAGTTTACCTGTCCGGCCCTCCCATCCAGTCGATAAGTACATTTTAAGTAATTTTTTTCCCCTTTCGAAGTTATGCTGTTTGCCAATATACCAAAAAAACTGACAACCAAAGACTCACGCACTACAAAAAATTAATCTGCACTTTAGTTACATTGGGTTTACCTTTCCACAAAAAATCGCCGATATTTTATTATGTTTAAATGGCGACGATAAACGAAGATATATGCATTCGATTAAATCAAATTGAATGAATAAAAAAAGGGAAAAAAAATTTTAGTTGACTTATGTAAGCGGTCAAACCAAAAATGCTAAAGAGGGTTAATAAAAAATAATGGTTACTTACAGCCTTATTGTCACAAGGTCAGGCAAGATAATAAAAGAGAATAGAAAAGACAGTAAAATCATAAATCAGCAAATTGTGTCTGAATTAATAATCGTTTTAGTTCAACAGTTCACAACTCGAATAGACAATTAAAATCATACTCACATGCTGTATTGAGCAGTAACCAGGGGCAGAAAAGTAACAAAAAATGTTAGTTTAGGTGAGGAAAGAGTAATTTAAGAAAAAGAATGCAGTAATGTTAAAATTAATCAATGAAACTAGGTTAAACACAAGGGATAAGAACTCGTATTACACTTTTGAAGGTTTATTGGGCTGGAGACATAGAGGATGAATAACCAACAATTAAAGGTAATGATATGATAACATTTATGGGCAACTGTTTGATACGTGTCTTTCCGCTTGCTCTCTGAGAGACAAAGTTGTTTTCGATCTTATAAGCGGACTTGTCAACAATGGCATTTTTGCTGAATGGGAAGGAAGCTTGCAGTAATTGCCAGATTTTTATCTAATTTGCTCTTTTTCTGCTTGTCAGCATGACAGCATGAGTGGAGAAAAATGTCAATTTAAAAAAATATTCTGGTGTACTGTCGATGTTGTGTTTTGATCATCCCTTTCCACATCGATGTTTCAATTTTCTCAGTTTTCCGTCTCTGTTTACTTAAACCCAGTTCCCTGAGAGTTGTGTTTAATGCATTATCTTCTGCTGACATTATGCTCTCTCTCTCTCTCTCTCTCTCTCTCTCTCTCTCTCCCCTGTTCCCCTCTCTCCCTCTCTTCCCACCCCCCCCCCCCTCCCTCTCTTATGAAAATCTTCCGCACTCGTTGTTCTTAGTTGTCCACTAAACACAAGAAAGGCAGCGGCGCAGATGTGCCCGCAATGCAGCTGGTCATTCATGCTTTAATCATAAGAATATTCTTAAACAAACAAACAAACAAACAAACAAACAAGCAAAAACGAACAAAAGGAGATGACAACGTATCATTATCCTTAAAGTAATTAGTTCTAAGCTTTCACCTACCGCCTGATGTATTTACATGTATTTGATCCACCGAAGGCGATATCGAGAGCAAAGAAAACGATAGGGATAAGCAGAATTCAAGTATTATAAAACATTGTTCAGTTCAACTAACATTTACAGTTAAAGTAGGCAATACTAACACACTTCCCATCAATCATCATATGGGACTAAAAGCTGGCCTCGGTTATTCTTCATCAACTGTTTTCGAGATATTTCATTTATTTTGCTACTACAACGACTGGTATTAGAACATCAAATTCTCATCCTCATCCTCTCATCTTGTGTTTTGCTACTCACGCACGTTTGCGGTATTTCGGAATGTTATGGAAAGTGGAGTAGAAACAGATGTTATAACTAAATTATTAACTTCAGTAATCTAATCAAAAATCACTTACACGCTGGTGTATTTCACAAAGGCCGCACATGAGTAGAGAAAGCACAGAATGACAATTAAGTTAGGGAGATTAGATGAAAAATGAGTAGGCCAATAAATGAATTATGCATCGAATTAATTCGAAGCCTCAACATCCCCCACGGGGATTCCGTGGATCCGTTCAAATTTCAGCCTCCGGGGCCAAAATTGTGTTTCAATACTCTACCCAAGTGCTGTACTTGATGGTCAATTTTTTTGAAAAGGCAAAATGAGCGATCCTGACATTCTATACATTGCCAAGCCCTATAAGCTAGACCTGGTAGACCTTTTCTCCGGAGCCATTCGTACCCAAAAGTGAACTCTTTATCTTAAAACACCTCCACATTACAAGTTGAAACACTTTTATTCGACACTTCCGGTTCAAATTCCCACCCCAACCAGGTGAGGCTCACATTCCCTAACCCTGGGCACGAACGACCGTTCCCCAACGGGGGAATGTTAAAGCCTTAAATTGATCGGCCCATTAATCAATAACTGAAAGAAAAGCGAAGCCATTTAGTATTGAAACGTTTTTTTTATGCAATGTGGTGTAATTGAAAAAAGAAAAAGGATGTACATTGTTTTTAAAAACGATTTTGATTTTCTTTCGGTGGAACAGAAGTAAAGAGAAGTCTTTCTTCAAGACCTTTACCGAACGCAAGTCTCGTTAAGTTTAAGATGGTGACGCTTTGATATCTCCTTTGCAGAGAATAGGAAGGAAAGAAAAAACCAAATCTTCAACATTGAGTGGACTCAAATCCACGCTAACTTGCATTCAAAGTTAAATATGATGCCACAAGATAAAGCTATTTTTCAAATTTTAACAATCATTTGTTGTTCAAAACAATGCAAAAGCAAAATTAAGTGAGTCCTGAAGGGAGGCTAAAGTAAAATTATTCGTTAAGGTTTAGGATTCAGTGTGTGACCTTGAAACATGGGTTATTTTACAGGCCGAAACGCAAATCTCGACTTCTGGATGAAGTACAACGTCTCCTGATCTTTTCTTTTGTTATTATTAGTTTTCAGCTGGTAGAAAGGGTACAGAACGGGAGTGGTTAGCAGCTTTTTGGTCATGTGACAGGTTAGGAGTAACATCTACATTAAGAAATTGAAGTAGCACTTACTTCCTGAAGTGCAGTCCATGAAAAACATAGAGAAAGGAAAGAAAAGAAAATCACCGGACCGGCTATCACATTCCCGTGTTAACAAAGCATAGAAAAGTGGGAAGAGTAATAAAATATTTCCTATACAGTGCCAGAAATTTAATCAAAATATTTAAATGCTTTTCTTTTGGACATACAATTTTTATTATCATAGTGAATGATGCAGCTGAGTTAATCCTCCCCTGTGCTTTTTAAAAATTCCCGAAAGATCAATATCAACGCCCTGACAGCAAAGGTGCGCACTGTTTTATATTTCATTTTTCTTCTGACGAGGAAGAGCTATTGTAAGTCATGTTGCAAAAACTTGGTGACCTGTGAGCATATTGTTATCCTGCTCGCCAGGGCAAATAAAACAAATCAATTTTATACAAAAACAGGGGGCCTCGCCATCATGATGGAAAGGTGAAAGACGTCAAACTATCCTCATTTCAAAACTTAATGGGAAAACACAAAAACACATTGAATTATTTTTAGTAAATGTTTTGTATACTAGTGACTGTCAACAGTAAGTTTCGATTAAAAAAAAAAAAACTTTCTAAAAAATTTCTCGCCCACAAGCATGAATGCTTCAAACAGGTAGCTACTACACTTCTCTTTGACAAAAGTGTGATTACCATTGCACTGAAATAATTACAGAAAAGTATAAATGACATAGCATACTGAAGTAAGTGATTAAATAAGCAAACACATTGTTGTGCACTTCAAAGTTAAGAAATTAATAAAATATCCAAAAGATTACTTACTTTGAGCTAATATTTCCATGAAAATGTTTCGTACATTGAGAGAAAAGAAAACAATCTCAAATTATGTAGTAAGCAAGATTTATTTATTGCATTTGCAGTTGAAAGGAAAAAAATAGCAACAACAAACAACTACATAAACAATGAAAATGAAATGGAAACTGAAGAAAAACATACTAAATTGTCGATAGTAACAACAATAAGAACAAGCTTAATTTTGCCTACTCGGTCCATATTATAGTTAAAGTTATTAATTATTCGATTCATTGAAAAAGAGAGAAGGCAGAGAGACAGCTCCAAATATTTGTTTGTATCTCGACCTGATTACTACAGCACAACTTGAATAGTTAGCCATCAGCCCATAGTAAAGGCGACTGCACTATTTGGACAACGGTGACAGTGATAACAAACTTACGACACTGCTGTTCATCTGAACCATCACCACAGTCATCTCCCCAATGGCAATGTCTCCATTTATTAAGACACTTTCCATCAGCACAAGTGAACTCGTTGTTTACACACTTTCCTGTATTATAATAAAAACAACTTTAATTCAAAGACAAAATATTGAGCCTGTGTATTTAAGAAAAGGAAAAGAACACACAAAACCTCAAATAATCCTAACAATTTAGACACACTTCTTAGCTCTGAAGTCAAAAACTATAGGACAGTAATTTTCATCTCCGAAGTTATGCCTTTGCCTCAAAATTCTCCCTTGCCAAATTTGTTTGAACCGATAAGCAGACCAATAAGCAACTCGCAAGCTCTTGCTAACACAGATTCCCTTTCTAAATTTTAATCCCCGTCGTCTACGATAGGAGAAAGTTGCCGCTGACCCTTTGTCTCTCGGTGTCATTTTTTTCTTCTTTTCACTTTTAGACTAGTTTTGAAAAAAGAAAGAGACGAGGACTCGACTTTATCCTTTTTTTGATAACATGAATATCGGTGAATTTCAGCTGTCTTAAAAGAAAGGCTTTGTAAATATATATGGAAATCGATGAACATGTTTGATTAGTTTCTTTCCTCCATATCTCATACAGCCTCCCTATCAACCAGGAGGTGACCAGCTAACTTTGGTTCTTGTTCCGTTTTTGTCGTTTCAATCCGGCTCTTGAAATCATTTTTTAATACTTCAAAGATCCTCAATCCTAGATTTTCTATTGATAGTTATATGTAAATCAAATAAATACAAGCGACGTGTACAAAATATGCCATTCCTTCAATGCGGTTATCCGAGCAATATTACAAGGAAACGACACAAAGATAGATTTAGATTTATGATACTTACGGCCAGCTAATTGGCGCAGGTAAAACATGAAAGAGAAGGAAAGTTACTCAATTGGTCTATTAGTATCATCACAATGCCGTTAAGCTCTATGAAATTTTGGTTATGGCGCACTGGCGACAAAAGTTTACATGTAAAAAAAAAATTTATTGGTAAGCTCTACATTAGCAATTTAATACCCCCTGTGTTGCGACCGCTCGCGTTTTCGCCTTTTCGCGGTCAATCAATACAGTCAATTAAGGCAATGCCGGTGAGTGCATGACTATATTCTAGAAAAGCTTTTTTCAAATTAATATGCTAACGCTTGGGGAACTCAATATACTCGAGAAATCCTGAAGTGTTCATTCACTGCATGCATGCGTAATAATGGTTGCTTTAAAAATTTATCATATAGAGCATTTTACGTTGCAAAGTACAAATCATCATTTCTGGTCTCCCGATTAATGCATTTGACTTTGTCCAACGGTAAGATACAAAAGGAGTTATCTCGTATATGAAATCGCCGCTATCTCATTCAACTAATTGCAGTTTATTTCATTCGATTTTAAAGTGACTTTGGCCATCACAAGAACCGTTTTCATTCCGTTAAAGTTCTTAATCTAAAGATGGCCCAATGTGACGGCATTCAACCAATAGCCAGTTCAGTTTTGTAAAACTACCTCTGCATATGATTTATTTTATTTCGCTGTCTTGGAGGTGTTCTTGGAAATGAGGTGTTCTTGGAAAATATAGATTTTTTTCTATATTTTTGAAAAGAGAGTTAGCCTTGCAATTTAATATTACTTTTTGAGAATAGCATTTTTACGCTAACCCTATATAGAGAATAGGAAGATGTACAGAAGTAGAAGATCAACCACAGTACTTACTGCATTGTTCGTCTGATCCATCACTACAGTCACTGTGTCCATCGCAGTGGAAAGACGCTGCGACACACTCTTGCTGATTTGCACAAGCAATCTGATAGCCTAGACAAGTTACTAGCAGATGATTAAAAGAAACACATAAACCGTGACAAAACGTTGGCACTTCTTGTACGTTTTTTACCAAAAATATACAATGAATATTAACGGCTACTTCACGACTTGAGCAGCTTACTTTTGCTGATTGATCCTTTGTGACTGACATTTTGCAGTAACTTTTCATCAAAGACCAAGTTTGATAACCGTTAACGTCCACTTTACATTTTTTCAGTTTATCGTTATGATTTTATCGAGTTCTGTATTTAATAATCTTTTCGTCGATTCAGCCCGTGCCAATTTTTTCTCCGGATGGCGCCTAAGGTCAGTACTCTCTCCCAAACGTAGCCGGATACAATTTCTTGATGGCAACAAACTCCTGAGGTTAGTTTCCCTTTGTTCTCGATGAGAGATAAAGCCTTCCAATTTACTGAAACTCTCACGAAACGATTGGAGTACATACGTCTACATCATACACAATTCAGAAGTTCACTGACTCGACTGTATGTGATGAGATTTACTTTAACCATCATTGTTATTATTACCATCATTAAAAATAAAAACATTTATTGTCCGCTGAAATTTTCATGGAAACATTTTAAGATGGCGAGTTTTCGATGAAATGTTGCAAATACCAGTAAGACACGCGAGCGAGCTTCTTACCTGAGATTTAAAGCTTTTCTCATTATTTTTTTTAATGTAACGCCAGCATGAGATATTGAATGGTTTAGACCGGTTGTTACAAGTACTTAGTGTATCAGTTCTATCAAAATTTGGTGTAACGGGTTAAAGGGCATGTAAACCCAAAAAACGTTCATTTTCTTTTCACATAGATGTTTAGTAAATATATCAAGTACAGCAAACGTACCATTCGTTTATTCTCAAAAGTCCATTTTCACTTTGTAAAAGCTCTTCCAAATTTGAAACATTCGCCATCTTGAATGGCGCCATCTTTCCTGTGACGTCACGGGTGGACCCTCCAAAGTCTCGTTTTATAATCGCGTGAGGCACGAAGGAGTCTTTCGTTGTTTGCTGGTCTCGTCATGATTTTTTTACTTACAGTTTGCTTCAATATATTCAATTTTTTCGTAATGGTGAAGCGTTGTGTCGTCCAGTTTTGTACTGATTCAAACAAAACTGGGCATACAATGCAAATATTTCCAAATGACGCAAATTTGAAGCGACAATTTGTGAAATTTGTTCAAGTGAAAATAGCCGATTTCGTCGAGCCGTTCGAACGTTCTGTTGTTTGTAGCAGTCATTTTTCTTCCTAGTGCTGTACCGACGATTCAGACCTCACCAGAAGCAAATTATTCGGAAGTATAAAAACGACCCATTCAGTCGGCAGACGACGAGGATTCGGAAGTGGCCGACCGAACTGAGAAAGAAGTTGAGCTCTTCAAAAGTTAGAGGTCAACAGAGAAAGTACAAAATCGATTTACATGAAAACGTTTTGTTAATTAAACAACAATAGCTTTATTGGTTCTCTAAAAACATCTTTTTTCTCATCTAATGAAATATTATGGGGAAGCCAGTTGTTCGGGAGCCAGCGCTGAGCCGGTAAAAGACACTGACATGTCTGAGAGAGAAGAGAATTCGTTGATATCAGTGTGTAATAACGTGATCTGGAATTTTGTCGGTTCGATAAAAAGAATTCTATACAGGATCCCATAATCAACCCTTATGTTCTATAAGAAAATCCAAGCCAGCCCCACTTGGTGCTTCCTTTGAGAAACCCTGCAGAGAAACAGCAGAAGAATTTGTGTCACGGTTTTTACAGCAGTGAAAATGCATTCAAAGGTCAGTAGGACAATATTCATCATTTTGAGTACAACTTAAAAGATCCTGATTTCAGCTTGTAAAACTATCTTTTCAATATTTCAAATCGAATAAAACACAAACAGGGTTGGATAATTATGAAGGGCACACAAGGAAATGTACATGATACAACTTTTTTATCGATGGAAATGCTTCTGAGATGAAGGATATTGTTTACCGCACAAGATAGCACAGCGACCCTAAAGTGTTTGCCGAGATATCCCCAACACCAAGGAACAAGCTATCTGTAGGCAATTTAGCGAAATTTCCTGCCAGGAAAGAAGCGAAAAACAACTAGCTCTAGTACTGTATTACTAGATCAATGGCAGAAACAACTCAAGTAAATCGATCTCAAAATGTAACAAAACAGATGAAACAGAAAATATTTAGCTTAGTCGTTTCCGGTGTGATTATCTGTGCTTTGCTGCTGCCTGTACGCGTACTTGGCCGTCTTCAGCACCCAGAAATCGAGGCAAATTGACTGAAAACCTGGATGCTCAGTGATACAACTTATCTGGGTTTAAGGCCATTTTGCCACAATTGCCCGATTTCCGTACAACAAACACTTTCATGAGTTGTCGGCATTGGTTGACAAGTTCCACACTTGCACCTTTGATAATTTTATATAAAACACTTTCAGAAGCTCAAGTTAAAAAAAATTCTGTTGCATTCCTTTAGATTGTACCCTCGCCTTATTGCATTTTCATGTTAAATACAAATAAATCACAAAGTAAATTAAATACCAGTCTGAGTTTCCGAGACGGTCGCATCGCTGTCGACATGTTCTGTACTGTCTTCGTGCGGATCGCTTCGGTGAACCCTACGCGGCTCATATTGTTAAGGACGTGGCCCAGACTCTCCTGAAGATTCTGGATTATCCCCAGCGCTGTCATGTACTAAGCTTAAGGCATTCGAGTCGCTATCTTCTGAAAAAACATCTTCCGAACTACCGCTACTTACACGAACTCCCACACCAGTTCTACTGGGGAATATGTGTTGCGCAATATTTTGGTTCCACCGCTTACGTCACGACTTCTCGCTATTGTTTTTACCGGAAATGGAATTTCTGTTGAAAATGCCGATTTTCTCCTAAAATAAGTCGAATTGGACAAAACTAATTTCAAATTCGTTTTCTACGCCACTTTTTACATAGTATAAGAAAAACATGTATTTTTGGGTTTACATGCCCTTTAAGTCCTCTAAGGTCTCCTTCAGATACAGAAAAGCCTGTTCAGAATAGGGTTGGAGTTTATAATGTATCTAACATGCTAAACTTCTTTTGATTATAAGGTTTCATAGGGCATCACTCGGTTGACTAAAAGTTAAACATTACAAAATGGCAGAAGCAACATACTCGCAGATGTGCAGGGGACGGCTGCCAGCATGAGCAGTAGAACAACCTGGGGATTCATGACAATCTTTGTGGAAACAAAAAAAGGTAAAAAATAATCAAAATCGGATGTACTCAAATCGTTCCTTTTTTGGTAGGAAATTAAGCAATCCGCTGATTGTTGTGCTGCTTAGTCAAGTTCTCCCACCGATAAAGGAACGACAGGCAGTCTGAGACTGCATGTGGCTACTGATATAGCTACTGATACAGCACAGTGACCAATTGACTTTCATCTAATAATTTAAAGGTAAAAAATAATCATATAAATAATAACAATGATAGCAATAGTAATAACAATTTATGGAGGGTTAGCTCGAAAACCTAACGGTTCCTTCAGCCTCTAGGCTCCAAAATGATACAACTACGTTTATTTTGCCTGTTCGTTATAATACTTTTTCTTATTTCATTGTAATTCCATTTTTTTTGAGAAATAAAGACCTGTTGTTGTTATTGTAGTAATTATAATAATGATAATGATGATAATGATGCTACTGTGGTCACAAGCTATTGACAAAGGTCGAAATTACGTTTGAAAACTTGTTGTGCAAGTTGATATTTCACCATCAGAACTTAGAATGAAGATTGTATGTTGACATCAGCAACAATGAAATGTTCTGATATACACAGTGCAGCTCAAAGATAAGGGGACATTGTATAGAAGTACCATGCGCACGTATCAAGCGACATACGTCGACATACTCGCATAAATACGCGTATGTCCTTCTCGTATGGGCCTTTGTCATTCATTGCTCTACCTGTGCTTTGAGAGGCATTGAGTTGTAGAAAAAAGAGATGGTAAGTCTTTAAATTATTAGTAGTTAGCCGTTTCCTTTAGAACGAGCGGCCAAGAACAAATAATGTAGATTAACCAAAACATAATAGCTAATTTAACACGGTCGTTTGCCGTCCGTTGATAACAACAAGTGGATCACCTCAGAATTGCATGATCTCTCCCACGGATTTTTTTCCCCTCCAATGTTGTCTTGTTTTCTTCCTATTTAATGTACTATTTTAAGACAAAATATTTCAGCAGTTTTTCCTTTTTTTGTCAAGAGGAAAACAGGTAAATATGCGAATATAATTCAGCTATAACGAGCACTTAGATCTAAAACTATAACGGCAACGCTTATTTAACAAGCACCTTATCAGAGATAAAGCATACAGAAGCAAAGTACTCTAAAAAAAAATGGCCCAAAATGCTTAATACACTGAGATAATGGTATTAACATAACAACACTCTTATGTCCGTCGAAGTCGCCCCGATCAGAATTAGAATCAGTACTTGTATGGTACTAAAAACCATCAGCTTTAAAAGTAATTATTTAACAACCGAGTCGAAATAATAGAGATGATGATCATCGGCGATGATCAATTATACACGGCACATCATCAGCAGGTAACAACTGAATTAAATAATATTTAGAATTACCATGTTTTCAATGTTCCACACGGTACAAAAATAGCCTATAAAAAAATTACCTTTCTCAAAGGTGTCTCTCTGAGAATGAATAGATTCCTGCCGAACAAAGTCGAAAGTCGCCGAATATAAATATTCCTTCCGTGATAGCAAAAACCAAAAAAAGGAAGACGGTGTCGGTAACTTTGCATAAAGATGTATTTCAGAATCCAATTCTCTTTAAATGTCGATGACCTCACCTCGAATAGAGCAAATAAGAGGGCAAGAAAATTATAAGCTTGCAACCATCTGGAGAATGCAATTAACTTCTGAATAAACGGGTTTCTATAAATATAATTTTATTATCACTTGGTTCCGTAATGATAGTCCATCCAACACGTTAGAAAATTCAGATCGAGAGTAACTGAGGCATCTTATTGTTCTTATGAAATTTTTTTATAACACTATTAAGAATAAAACGTTCAAGGCGTTTTAAATGAGCAAACACCTTTGACGCGAACAATTCTAAGGAGAAACCCTCCGTAAAAAAATTTGATAGTTATCAAATAGGTAAACGCTGCTCTGTTGGGATAGAAAAGGCGAGAATAACAATAACAATCGCAATAATGACGATGATGATATATGTAAATAACAAAAATACTAATAACCATACTAATAAAATGATTAATGATAATCTATAGATGGGTAAATTCTCATGTAGCTTTAATGTTTTCGAATACCGTTGCTGATCGGCAAATTAGCATAATATTCTTCTTGTTGATCAAGGATTAGAATCATGACATCATCATTCTTTTGAATCAGCCAATCAAGTGAGAGATCCTTGAAGCTTGAAGCCATTTGGTGACAAATATAGTTTAGTGGCGTCATTAGACTGTTTCAACCGTCAGCTGTCAAGCAATTTTCCCATTTCCAACAGTTTCTAATTTCCTTCCTGTTTGTCTTTCTTCGTTTGTTTTTTGTTTTTGTTTGTCGTTTTAGTTTGGTCTCGTTTTGTTTTTCAAGTGTATATTGATTCGTCTTTCTTTTTCTATAACCGTTTCTGTTCATTTTTTAGACAGTTATCAGTAATTGGCAAGCGTTTATTTGCGATCAAGCGGCTAACAAAAAAATGAAATTTTAACGCCTACAATGCAAATAAACCAAAATAGATAAAACGTTCACTTCACCGACAGGCGCCGAGAAGAACAATGTCCAACATATATAGTCTCCTACAAATATGCACACTAAGGCACTGTTTGTTTCCACCTCTTGGCGACGAAAAGGGGCACTACAGAATTTCAAAATTTTTGTTATTTAATTCTCCCTTTATTTTTTCGTTTTTTATGTTTTCTTTTGATGTACTGTGTTTTAAGACAAAAATGCTTCCTTCGTTTCTATTTTTTTTTCAAGAAGAGAATCGCGTGAGCGTGGGATGTAATATGTTGGCTGGCTTACTCTCTGGAAAGATAATAGGCAAACAGGGGTGGACTAGGGGGAGGTTAAACCTTTAACTTTCAAGATCTGATTGTCAATTCTCCCCTCTATGTGCTACACATTTCCTTTTTAATTGGATACAAGAATTTGATGTTAGATCAAGATAACAACCTCTACCTGATAAGTTTGAATATTCTTATTACCTGTCTGCTGAATAATGTAGGGATATCATAGGAAGAAGATTCATAGTGATCACCACTGGGGGTGAAAGGCTAACCAATCCCACTTCCCCTGAGAACAATTTTTAAAAGGAATAATAATAATGAAAAGATAAGAACAACAATCTCTTGGCAATAGATTTAATCTAAACGCCCACCGAGTGACGCATGTCGATTTTTTTATGGTTTAAGGAACATCTTGCAAAGATATAAAACACTCAGTTGAAGAAACAATGGATTAGTAGAAAGGCTCGAACATATGGAATAATGTAAAAGATAACTTTAGGGAAAAAATAACGCAAGTCAAATGACATCGATGAAGTAATGAAATTAAAGAAAGAAACTTCACCGAAGTCTGTTTTTCATTTTTCGTTCTCCCCCTTCGACCGGGGTCTCTCGAAGAAGGAAAGGCTCCTAAACAATGCACTCTGTCTCCGGATCTCTCACTTGATTGGCTGACTCAAAAGAATGATAATGTCATGATTCTAATCTTTGATCAACAGGAAGAATATGATGCTAATTTGCCGATCAGCAACAGTATTCGAAAACATTAAAGCTACACGAAATTTACCCATCTATAGATTATTATTAATCATTTTATTAGTATGGTTATAAGTATTTTTATTATTTACATGTATCATCATCGTCATTATTGCAATTGTTATTGTCATTTTCGCCATTTCTATCCCAACAGAACAGTGTTTACCTATCTGATAACTATCTATGTTTTTACGGAGAGTTTCTCCTCAGAATTATTCACCGTCAAAGGTGTTTGCTCATTTGAAACGCCTTGAACGTTTCATGCCTAGCAGTCTTATAAAAAAATTTCATAATAAACCTAAGATGCCTCAATTACTCTCGATCTGAATTTTCGAACGTGTTGAATTGAATATCTTTACGGAACCAAGTGATAATAAATTTCTAATTATAGGAACCCGTTTATTCAGAAGTCAATTGAATTTTCTAGATGGTTGCAAGCTCCTAATTTTCTTGCCTTCTTACTGGCTCGATTCGAGGTGAGGTCGTCAACATTTAAAGAGAATGATTTTTGGATTCAGAAATGCATCTTTATGCAAAGTTAACGGCACCTTCTTCCTTTTTTCGGTTTTTGTCATCGCGAAAGGAATATTTATATTTAGCGACTTTCCACGTCGTTCGGCAAAAATCTATTGTTATGAGTAATTGTTGTTTCAAATAGAAGCTTCTAGAAATCCCCAGACTGCTTATTTATGCTGACATCAAGTGACGCAGTTATTACGTAATACTACTAAAATAATTCTTTTGTAAGCTTTTGGTATGTTCCAGAACACTTTGTGAATGTATATAAGGAATCATTTATGTAGTAAAATGTAAAATGTTATTCACCAGCCTGGGGTCGGTCCGTATTGGGAAAAACTGTGCCCTCTTTCTTGAGTACTATAGGCGGAGGGCACAGTTTTTCCCAATACGGACCTCCCGACGGGCGAATAACATATATATGTAGATTTGTTTCGTTCAGGGCTCCCTATGCATGCATATTTATGTGTAATGTATTTACAACAATTTTTCGAGTGAATTCATAATGCATTCATATGAGCGCTTACGAAGAGTTGCAATTTCATAAACAAGCAGTTAGGGAGAAATAAGAAAGATGGTAAGTTTTGAGCTCGGTTAAGATATGAAGATGATTTTAGTCTTGTGACGAGCGTGGGACAAAGAAAACTTCTGAGTCCTCATGAGGAATCGAACCTCAGACCTTCGGATTCCGCTCTCTGATGCTCTACCACTGAGTCACAGAGACTCCATGGTGAGCGAAGTCTCTTACGAAGTAAGTTTTGATTTTGGTCTTGTGACGAGCGTGGGACAAAGAAAACTTCTGAGTCCTCATGAGGAATCGAACCTCAGACCTTCGGATTCTGCTCTCCGATGCTCTACGACTGAGCCACAGAGACTCCATGGTGAGCGAAGTCTCTTACGAAGTTCATATGATACGCGTCCTGCATACTGTGAGGATTAGCAATGTCGATAGGGTAATGTTCGTGGATAGAACTTCGTAATAGACCTCGCTCATCGAGGTGTGCGCCAGGAAACACCGGCAGATGACAATGAAGTGCGCATACTCGAGTGTCGAGCTTCATTGTAGCGTACCGCGGGCATACGACTAGGCATTGCACGAGGGCTTCACGTGGGCTGATAGATGTGAAGCTGCATAAGCAAATAATTTGCAACCCGCGTTTTGAGCGCGAAATCAAACTGGTGAGGTTGAAGTTGAACAGTAATTCTCAGTATTTTGCATTTTCTGATCAACTCGCAAAGCAACAATACCGGCAGAGCTAAAGCTTTGTCAACGAGAGGAAATTGTTATGATTCAAGTTTGTGTAGAGAGGGTTTAGAGTGAAAATAGGACAAAAAGAAAGAGACTGAGACTGAGCGACCAAAAAAAAAAACAAGAAGTAATTACGTAAAGTAAGTCGAGAAAAACGCGCAAGAAAGTTAGAAAGGACACCAAAATATGCAGAATGCGGTGAAAGGAACGCGAAAGAGAACAAGAAAAGACATAAGTAAAAAGGCGAATATTTAGCGAAGAGTAACGCGAGAAGGAAGTACATCTAGGTGTCCAATACCTTCAACTTTCCCTCGAAATGACTGAACATCCGAGCCATTTCCTCTTTGGTGCTGGCTATTTCCTCTAAGCATCTTTTGAGTGTGTGAACCAAATCAATGAGTTGTCTCTTTGAACAATAGGGAACAGCAGACTGCTGTTGGATATCATCGTTTAGTACATTCCACAGTGGACTGTCGATGCTTAACGCGTCTTCAACCGTAATTGCAAGGGGTATTTACAACCCGCCGTGTCAAAGTTTTGTCCTGTGTACTCCTTGACTAGCCGTTTAATGGTAATCGTAATTTGGGCACAAAGCCGTTTTGCAATGGCTTTTCCATCTAAAGAATTAACACAGCATGAGTCAAAATGATACCGTAGAAAGCCTACACTACAATCATTTTATTAAGATATGTTGGTTAGCTCTAATCGGGCGTCTTATCGACGACTGTTAGCACTGGAACATATCAATGCAATACCTGCATATTTCTTCATTAGCTGTGAGAGAAACCACCTTTCTGAGCACTTGACATGCATGGATAATAGCAAGTCTTCTCGACGCTTGTCTTGCAAATCGCGGAGGTATGCAATATACATGCTGCTGTCAGGAGACCATCGGGGTTGGCCGCCCTCAAGGTTCTTTAGCTGTTGATCCAACCTATTACCAGTAGAAAGGAAAACAGTGGAGAAAGCAAAAATTTGGTTGGAATTATAGATTTGGTTTTGCATTGATTTGCAGTGCGATCGGCAAACAAAACTTGCCCTGAGAACCAAGTAAAATACCAATAACGACTTCCACGTTTAACGGCATGGAATTGTCCATAATTCTGATTGCTCGATTGCGTGATTGTCTGTTTACTTGTATGATTAACTACTTGTAGATTTTGTGGCTGGTAATGAGTATTTTTCGTTGTTTTGGCGGACCTCATTTGAAAACCGTTTTAATATCCTACGTAAAGATCATTTAGTTCCCAGACCAGGGGAGTAAATATAGCAGAATCCAAAAGATGGTTTCATACTTGTCAAGCCGATCGGTCAATATTTTCAGATGCCGGGGAACATTTTTTGCAAGTTTGTTCTGTTAATGAACAGTTTGAAAAATTCAGAAGAAAAGTATCAGAGAAATTCAGGACAAATGACAGAAAATGATGGACCAAAAAGTAACACATTTCCTGTAAAATTCAGAAACGACAATTGGGGTAAACATTGTATGAAAACCAGATCTCCGTGCTACTCCATACTTTACACAGAAAACTTGTCCGGGTAATCACCTGGTGATGAGTCTTCAAAGAAAAATCATAAAGGAACTTGTAACTGTTTAAGTAACTTGCGTGTACCTTTCCGAACTTCAGCTGTGGTACTCTAATTTCCTCTTATGCACTTCAAAAAATTTATCAAACTAGAATAAAAAATTAAGGAGGGCAAAATAAAACGGATGTCATTCATTTGTCATGATTATTTTTGGTCGTTAAAGGTGAACCATTCCAAAGAAGATCACAGCCGACCGAGTTGCAAGACAAAAAAGACTGGTTAGAGGTCAATAACAACTAGGCATTCCTCGCGAAATTTGATAATAGCCTGTGACCTAGCGCGTCTTGTGTTGGAACTCGCCATGTGACTAATCGTCGTAACTATAGTTTACACACGGGAATTACATCTGACCTTGAGACAGTCAACAAAATCACTTGCAGTAATATCAGAGTAATTATGCCGAGAAAAGCGAGATCACTTTCGAAGAGGAAGACCATGTAATCCTGTATCATTATATCTTTCGGATCAAAAATGGCGGGCTTTTCAATCTTCGAAACTCTACACGTTGTAGATTCGTTGTGGTAAACTGTCTATTTGTTTTGGCCACGGCTGCATTGGATAGCACCTCTGAACTCAGTAATCCTTTGGATACTTGGCGAAAAGAAGATCAGGATAATGTATCACCCGTTAAAACACTGCAAAGGTTGGTGAAGTGTAATAGTAGTAGTTTTTTTGGTAAAATTTCCGCACAGCCCCCTACTATTGTAAAACAAATCTGTTTTCCCAATGGCAATGTGTTGTTTTTGTCATTGTTTTCTCTATCCAAGAACTGAATGCATAATGTAGGATGGAGCGGTGCGGAAATTTTACCCTGCTTGCGATAAAACTGTTGTTGGATTGGCATGTGGCTGTAATTACACACCAAAAAAAAATCCTTTTCCCCTCTCAGAACGAATGAAACATAGCATGGAAAGGCACTGTTCAGAAATGATGAATTTATGGACAAACTAATGAACTCCTACATCATGAGCACTGTGGAACAGTTTGATCTGAACTGCACTGCAGCCAGAGTGTTGTTAAATGCCATGCCTGGGCTGGAAAGTGCGGCAGTTTTTCAGGATATGGTAAGTTTAGCAAGGTATTCTAAATCCTTCAACTCCTAAGATCTGATTTAAATTCTCTCCTCTAGCCGCTACACATTTCCTTGTAAATTCGTTATGAGAATTTGGTGTTTCACACTTTTCACACTTTTTTAAAATTATTTTCTTACATATTTACAAGATATTAGATCAAGATGACAACTTCTTCCTGATAAGTCTGACTATTCTCATTACCTTTGTGCTGGATAATGTATGAATATTATAGGGAGAAGTTACATGTTAATCACTTCTGGGAGTTAAAGTGTTAATAATCTTAAGATGTGACATTTTTTTGTCAGCTTGAGTTCCATGTTAAAGTCCAGAAAAATTTTGTCTAGTTTCTGTGGCATGGCACTCCCTTCCTTTTTAGAAAAAAATAAATACTTGATGGATAAAAAAAATATATAAATTTCTTTTAGTTACAATATGAAAAAGAAAAAGAAAAAAAAAGAAAGAGATGTGATGAGACAATAAACATCTTTCTCAACATATTTCCTATCAACAAATTATGCAAGTGGGCCACAGAAGCCTTGGAACCCCTAAAAATAATAATAAATAATAATAATGACAATCTTTAATGAGGAAACTTTTTCACTAAAAAGTGGTTTACAAAAAGGACCTCGAAAATTAAAAATTAAAAATTTACAATGAATAAAAATGCTAAAAGATGCTACTAAAAACTAATGTATCTTATGTGTAATACAAAGCTTAAATCAATGAAATAAAAATAAAAATCTGACGCTTCAAAATATTTACATTATCAGAGGCTCGTATAGTTTTGTCCAGCGAGTTAAAATCACTTACAGCATGATAGCCAGTTCTTTGTTTACCCCAGTTTCTTTTAACGGATGGAATTTTTAGGTTTGCTTTATTTCTTGTGTTGTAACTATGCTGTTCTTGCTGAGTGACTAATGTTAATTCATGATGCGTGAGACCATTAATATATGCTACAGGTATTTATATCATAGTTTACTGGTCTTACTTTACACAGTACCTCAGGCTTTGAACATTTTGGTCACCATACCTGAAAAAGAGAAAAAAGAAAATTTAGTTGAAAAAATATCAAGCATCAAGTGGCCTCCTGGGGAAAATTAGATTAGATTTATCTAATTCTTGTACAGCTTCAGCTTCTGAATTAACTCAATTTTGTGTACATGTTTATTAACTGGGTGTAAGTAGAAGGTTGTTTTAGTTAGGTGATCCAAGGTAGTGTACAAGGTTAAGATAATTAGATAGTCATCGTTTCATTGAGGATTATAATATTCCTTTTTGTTTATTTTTAATGTGTATTGCTGCAGTTGCATATTTAATTTGTTTTTAATTTCAAGTATCAAATAATAGAAACTTTGATAATTATTTTATTAACAGGTCTTTTAGCATTTGCCATGGAAAGCCAGGATATTGCAGCAGTATTCAGAGAAGAAAACTCTACCTTGGTAAGTCAGTATAGTAACTTTAAAGAGTGACCAGCATCTAATTTCTCCTTACAATATCTCCCCTGAATCAAACATAAAGGCTATGAGAACAAAGGAAATGATCACCAAATAAAGAAGCTTTTGACATCTTGTTAAATAAATTCTCCAAGTCAACAACTAAAGAAATGTATATAGAACAGTATGGAGAATATGCATACTGATGTTAGGGTGAAAAGGGGTTTTTAAAATATTGCACCTTAGCTTTGTGTTTAACAGCATTTGTTTTCCAAAAGTCAGAGTGTATAGTTGGGTTTACACTTAATTCTCAGGAATTGTCTTATGTCACTCATGGCATTTTTGTTTGGAACACCTTTTTTAAACTATATGCTGAGGATTAAATGTTAAATTTCACATGTTAAGGTTCCTTGTATGCTGTGGCAGCTGCACATTTTAAAGGACTTGTCAGACCTTACACAGTCCCTTGTGACAGACCTGCTAAACAGAATTATCTTGAAGGCAAAGACAAACAGGAACAAGAGCAAAAACAGTAACATTGTGAGTAACAAAGTAAAGAAAGTGAATCTTGCTGAGCCAGGACCATCATGCACAGTGCCACAGAATGGTGAAACATCTGGTTTGTGTAATGGAGAAGTGGAAGAAGAAAATAGACAATGGAAAGGGTTAGTTCACTTTTTGAGTATTGTACCTCAGATTGCCCCTCTGCCAGTGAATTGAATCTTCTAACAACTTTAAGTTGATTTAACTGTCTTTTCAAACTGAGTGGTATGACTGCTTTGCAACTTGAAGGCTCAATTATTCTCCTTTGGGTTTTCACTTTGACAGCCGAGGCAGTGCTTTCAGTAAGACCCAGCACCAGTAGGAGCTCCAGTGGGTATTCTGTAGTGAATAGGCAGTTATACTCTGGGAGCTTTCATGCAAACTCACGATGTGAGACCTAAAACACCTTGAGATCTTCTAGAGTTCTTTCAGTCAACTTTTACCTTTATAAATGAGTTTTGATAAAATGATTGGTATTTTCTTATCATATATTCTAGCATACATTTCATACATTTCCAGCCAAAAAAAGATATTTTGAGTTTCCAACAGCGGACTGACTCAAATTTTGGTAAACATTTACCTTATATCCTTTCAGAGGACTTTTTGTGTGAAACTCAGGGAGCAGGCCTGCATGTCAAGGAATGGAAAATTTTGATCAGGAATAAAACGATCAGTTAAACAATTGTTATCAAGAACAAAAATATTTAATGATTATCTGTGAAAGTTTGGCACCAAAAACTCTGTTTTAAGCCAGTTTATTCCGAATGGAAGTAATGGGATTACAAGAGGGAAATTCTCTGGCAGGTGCCTTACCAAGGCAGCAACCTTCTTCAAATCTTATTGAAAGCACTGCAAGGATAATGTGATGAATAAGTTCCACAAAAGTGAGATCTTTTGGATGAGGTCCTTGAAGCTTTTAATGGAATAAACACTAGATACCAGTAAGTGCAAATAGGGTCTTTGAGAGGTCAAGGTTTTTTTTTTTTTTTGCCTCAAAATTCCACTCTTGTGAAAAATGTTGGAAAACTGTGCTTTATGTTTTTTTTGTGACCCTTTGACTCCCAAAATCAGAATGTTAATTCTCCCCTATAGTTGCTACATCTTTCCATGTAAATTAGTTATGAGAATTTGGTATTTAGATCAAGATAACAACCTCTGCTTGATAAGTTTGTGTATTCTCAATAGCTGTTAAGTGAATTACGTATGTACATTATAGAGAGAAGTTACATGTTGATCACTTCTGGGAGTTTAAGGGAAACAAGGTTTGCTTTCAATTTTGAACTTGAGGGATTTGATAATATATCTAGGTGGTCACAATAACACGGATTGAGAAGTGTCCTTCCTCAAGCACTTCAGTATTTTTGTTCATATTATCATTTGTTTTTCTTCTTTTGTGTCAAGGAGGGGGGGGGGGTGTGGGGTGAGGAGGGGGGTGACAGGAAGAAAGTACTCCAGGTAGGTTTGCCCTGCACCAGCCAGCTCAGTTTCCTTAATATCAATAAGTATTTTCTTTTTGTTTCAGGTAAAAGTTGTCTGCAAGCAAAGCATCCGTTGTTAATTAAAACAAGCAGGGGTTTCCGTTCCACTCGAAATGTAATTTGTGCACTTAAGGGAGGGTACCACATAGTCCCTATGTCCTTTTTCCTCTCCCCCCTGACTCTTGGCATGCAGCAGAGACTAATTCTGCAGTATCTGACTCCCTTGGGGGAATATCATTTAATATATCAATTTTTTAACTTAAAAATTAGCCTAACTTCATTGTTAAGTGAACAAACCACCGTTTAAGGTAAAGTTTTTGAGTTGATTTTTCTCGAGTGCTGAATAAACAAATCGCTGTTTAAAAAGATACCAGCTCTGTTGACGTGTTTTTAGCTGAAAATTCGATGGGAAAATCGTAGCGTTTCTTTCTTCTGTCGTTTATTACTTTAAAGATTTGCTAAAATCAGGAAATAGGGCACTTGTACAAAACCAAAACATTCATTATTCTACAATTTGATTGTTTATTATCATTATCGCAAAGTTCACAATAAGGAAACTGTAACAAGAGGAGATTTTAAATTCGCATATTGCGTGCTTGTTGACGTACAAGTTCCCGAGTGAAACAATTTCGGCATTTCCAGAACGCGGATGACGGGAAACTCTGTCCCCTTATTTGATGGGAAATATCAATAGCCACATAAAAATCATTAACTGTGCCGTGTTTCCAGAAAATAAGACTGGAAAATGGTTTTTCCACCTTCCACCATCAAGAAATTCCAAGTAGAAAAAGTAATTGTTGCGTGACTGCGTGACCTTTCATGAGAAGTAAAAATTGTCTTCCTTTTTTTTTTTTTTACTGGGATACATGTGGTAGCCCAGTCATAAAATGCCTTTGTTTTTTTGTCGTCTTTTTTTTTTTTCCTCCGCCACAAAATGGAAAAATTGCGCAATAGTACCCAGAGGTCGTTGGGCCCTCAACACCATGACAACTAACTTTGATCCAATGAGTGTGAAGGTGTTCACATGCTGATCACGTGTTATTTTGATGATGATGGAAGTAGTCAGAAAGTCAATATTGACCAGAACTGAAACCTTTTCTATCACTGTTTGTTTCAAAGAACCCCTGTTATTTATAACTTTATTTCTCAAAAGAATATGTTTTTATTTGCCATTTACTTCCATTAGTACATGAAACTAGGTCCCGATAAGTTTTTTGTTTCGTGACTCCCAAAAGCTGTGTTTGCGACAACATCAGTTGAGAAACCAAAAGCAATTACACCCGAGAAATTCGCTTGTAGCCTTCTACGCGCAGAAGGCAAATCCAGGTAATGAAGCTTTCTAAGACCTCTGTAAACTAGAGACATTACGTGATGTCGAGGGGGTCAAATATTTACACTAAATCTGTGACCCTCAAACAGATTACGTACTCGTACATGAAACGTCCGAAAAATGTCACGCATGTATAATACCGTAGGCGCACCTGGCGAATTATATCCACTGGCTTCAATAGTAAAGAGACAACTTATTTACTATTTGTATATGAGCAAGCTTATTTACCCTACTTGTAAAACTCCTTGATGAAGTCTACTATTGTCAGACGAAATGCGTGGGAGATAAATACAAGTTTTTACTTTCTCAGTTCGTGCGGTGATGCTCACTAGTTTGTTTCAAAAACGCTTTTGATGTGAAGTCACTTCGACCTCGACAGAAAAATTAAGTTCACCCCGTCATAATCAATGGTCTGATACCGTAAGTACCAATTTAGGTACATCAGTGGGCTTTGATCACAATGATGAAAAAAAATGTGCGTTTCCCTACGCTCGCCACATTTATTCTTTGGAAAATTATTTTACTGGAGGGCGATGTCACTTAGCTTGGTGCGTCTTGACTCTAACCGACGAATATAATCGAGGTGAACCCCATTAAATTCTTGTCAAATGTCTTATAAACTTTGTCTACCCTTGATTTGCACGCAAAAAATGCAAATTCCGAACGATATTTCAAAATATTTTATTCACTGGTCAATTTATGACCTGTTTTACAACAGCCCGAGGAAAAAGTAAAATTCTGACTACACTATCACGAAACATTCAATGTGAAATAGTTTATTGAGGAATGGTCAGTCAGTCATCCGACAACAACAATGTGTCGTAACATATACTTATTACAACATAGAATATGCTAGCAAGTCTAACTTGAAAAGCTTGAAAAATTAAGTGTACCACGCCAGATACGAAAAACCACTAAAAAACCACTCTTTAGATGTGGCCAAAAATTATGTGGAAACGTATTCCCCATCTAATGCAGTGGTACGGAACCTCGGGGAAGAGGTACAAACAAACACATAACTCCATAGAAAAAATTTAACTAAATTGACAACAGCAAACAGAAAGACTGACTGAGCTAGAATGATTAATATTCCCCGCTAAAACATTAAATACTCAAAACTCTCCCCTGAGAATACTAAAACCTCTCAATCGTGCCATCAGAATAGTAATTTCTGACTAATTCGTTCCTAGTCACTCAACCGTCAGAAATTACATTTTGTTTGTAAGGAGTTTGTAAGTTCATTTTTCCCAGTAAATTTAAGAGAGGGTCAATTTTTTGTGACAGCCGAAGATAGACATCTCTGAAAAGTCTCTGAAGCTGAAAATGGACTTTGCATGGGCTCTTTGGAAAACACAAAAACCAGCCACCTTTTCTCAGAAAAATAGTGAAAAATTTATGAAAGTCATATATTTGAACTGCAGATAAAGACGTGAATGAAAGTGATCCTCGCAGTAATGTGCACTACTTGGGCAGTAGTTAAAATAAGGCCTGAAAACTACTGCCCAAGTAGTGCACATTACTGCGAGGATCACTTTCATTCACGTTTTCTCAGAAAGCAAAGAATTGTCTCCTTAACATGAGTTGGACAGGGGAGGAAACCAGTAAGGCAACCGCCTCTAACAAGGCAGAAGATAAGGAGTGACCTTGCAAATTTAGACGAAGACTGCAGGAGAGGGTACAGCTGCTATTAAGCTAAAAAAAAAAAAAAAGATCTTTGCATCTCACTTTTCGAGGTTGTCAAATATTTGGATGAATCGAAAAGTCTAAAAACTCAGTCGTTTATTTGCCTCTTTTGATTGACAAGCCGTCAATTAAATTGACTGATACTTGAGGTGAACATTAATTAAGGATCAAGAAAAACCGGGGGGTGGTCTATATCCCCCCGGAAAAAAACCAAAACAGAAACCAGTTTGTCTTTTTTAGTTATGGGGTAGATCCTTTAACCTGGCAAAGTTTCGTTGAAATCGGCGAGATGGAACGTAGCACGACTGCCCGGTGCTACATGCCATTTTTCTCAGATTTCTTCGACAATTTTTACCAACTCCATCCTAACGTTGATTCGAAAATGTATCTCAACAGGGTGGACTACACAAACATACTATTTTAATTACAGTGACAGTGGTAGAAATCTATAAAAGTAACCGAGCAAAACACCAAATGTACACAAGGTTCATGCACAATTAAGCGAGTATTTTCATGCGACTACTACATGTTTCGAATATTCTATGTATGCGAAGATTTTAATTAACTCATGCTCACGTATTTACGACAACATTTATAGTTACATGTAATTTACTCTAAAGTTATGCCAGTGGGATAGATTGTACATTAAAGAACAATATATGCGACCGGCCAATTTCAGCTAAAAACACGTTGACAGAGCTGGTATCTTTGTAAATAGCGATTTGTCTATTTAGCACTCAAGAAAAATAAACTCAAAAATTTTACCTAAAACGGTGGTTTGTTCATTAAAGGTAGGTTAATTTTTAAGTTAAAATCGACATATTCAAATGAATCAAAACTGAAGTAGAGACCAAACACGTCAAGTTTTGTCCCAAAAGTGTGCGATTTGCAGTAGGAGTACAGCAAGAAAATGGCCTAACTCCATGAAAATGCATGCGATATATTTTGGTCTGGCGCGCTCGCTTTTCACGGGCCAAAAATAATATTTTTACATGATAAACACGAAGAATTTCTCGTTGAAAAGAGCCCTCTTATTCTATGTACATTTGTATACCCTCCATGTAATAGTCGTCTGAAATATAGCAAAATTCAGCGTACAAGCGGAATAGAAAATATAGTCTACTTTACGCGGGTGGTTACAAACGAAAGAAAGTTCAGTTGGAGATGAAATATAGTTGCAAAGCTACTTTAAGAGATGAAAAACAACTTACGAAAAAATGAATCCAAGATAGTTTTTCGTTGTCTTGTGCGAGCGTTGTGGAAATGCACTGAAAGCCCAATAGAAACTATGCAAATTAGGTACGTTTTGGACGATTTCGAACTTTCGTATTTTTTTCCAAAATAAAAACTTGCTGGAACTTTTGAATATTATTTTTGAAAATGATTCACCAAAAGGGTCTTTTGGAGCAAATAAAAAAAAGCTGAATTCTTGCTTCTGTCGCCGGATTCCCGAAAATTACTGGCAACCTCTCTTACGACTGTCAACTGCAGAAGGGGGGTTTTCTATATTCAAGAAAAACACAGTTGAAGTTTTTTAGGTCGATATCATTTTGTTTTCTTTTCCTATGGTGATTTTCTAATATTACCTGTGGCTTATTTTTTCATTTTTACTTCAAAAGAAGCATGGAGGTAATTGTTTCTTTTCAGCTGGCACACTACGGCCTACTTCTTTCAAAGCAAATTTAATTAATTTTAAAGTTGTGTTTTCTCGTTAGTTCCTAATCGAATTCATTCAGAGGAAAAAGTGATATCGAGCTAGGATTTTTCAGCCTTGCGCTTATGTTTTTCGCCAAGTTAAAGAGTACCACTACTCACTAACATATTTTGACGTGCCGGCAAATTGGCTCTGGCTAATGAGTTCTGAATTTAGGGAACACACTCGCGGCAAAGTAATTAATTTTTCTGTTACGAATAATAGGGAACTGGCATACGGTAGCCAGTTTACTTTATCAACTCAGTTGATAACATTAACTTAAATTTGAATCTCTCTCTTTACTGCTGTTCAGAGAAGTGAGAATTGCAGTAAAGAAGGCAATCAGAGCGTTTTGTTGTTGTTTGTAGCTCAAGGATGCCTTTATTTTATGAGAATTGACCTCAATGTTCTTAAACACCAGTATATTATGCAAATTTGTTTCATCTAAAAAGCACTAGCTCATCATAAAGGAACCACAAATATGTTACCTTAAAAACAAAACAAGCATAGCTAAGAAGGACAAAGACACACATGGGTCAAGAACTGGAAAGGAAAGCTGACTTGTTGAGGAAGCTCTACATAGTATCGGTGAAAAATAACTCGCAGATTCTACGTCATTTAGTTTGTTAAATAAATGTGGCACCCGCTCACTAAACACGATGAAAATTCGAAGAATTTGAATAAAACACGAAAGAGTTAAAAACAAGTCTAATTATAGCTGTGACATTGGTCATCGTAAAATCAGACGACAGGAGGAATTTTTTATCCAATAGAAACTGCTAAAATTCTCAACAGAACAATATCACACTTATATCGAAGACGGATCGCCTAATAAACGTTCATTTGCTGCCAAAAGAGGGAAAGACAGAGCCACAAGTCTGAACGTGAGCGCCAATGGCGACCCTCACAAGCCAGTTATCTTCACAATTACCAATTGGATTAGTAGCATTTCTCCTCGCTTTCAACATTGTCCTCTCCTTCACTGCATCTCTTGGTAATGCTCTGCTTCTATTAACATTTTATAAAGTGTCCTCTTTGCATCCCGCTACAAAGGTCTTGTTTGAATGTCTAGCCACTACCGATATTTGTGTGGGTCTTTTTTCACAACCTCTGTTTGTGATTTTTTTATTTCTTTACATTGATCTTGGTAACAACGACATAGATATTTTGTATTACGTCGAAGAGGTTGTTTGTATATCCAACTATGTTTTGTTTGGAGTGACTGTACTGATATCAACAGCCATCAGTGTTGACAGACTTCTTGTTCTGTTATTGAGGCTGAGATACAGACAAGTTGTGACACTAAAGCGAACTCAAGCTGTTATACTTTTATGCTGGATAATTGCTGTTTTGTGCGGATTGGTTCGTGTCTGGAGTCAAACGGTTTCGGAGATTGTTGCTTTTGTGGCCGTTGTGGTATCTCTGGTTACTTCCGTGTTTTGCTACGTAAAGATCCACCTGAGATTACAGCGGTACCAGGCTGAAGTAGAAGACAACCCTGGCGAAGGACGGTCAAACGCAGGAGAAGATATAGGAGTAGGAAAAGATGAAGCAAGCCCAATAACGGGGATTAGAACAGCCACAGAAGAAGGAGCAGGAGTAAAAGGTACAGGAAGGGGAAGAGTACGTGCATGGACAGCAAAACAAAGATTAAACGGGAGAGTTCAACTAAACATCAAACAATATCAGAAAACAGTTTCCAGCATATTTTGGGTGCAGTTGGCTTTAGTGGCATGCTACACCCCTTTTATAATTGTGTCGATATTGAGACATACAGTACTTAGTGGATCAGCAGTTCATGCTCTGTGGCTCTCTACGAAAACTTTAGTTTATCTGAACTCATCTCTGAATCCCTTTCTTTACTGTTGGAAAATCACAGAAGTGAGAAAGGCAGTAAAGGACACAGCCAGGGCGTTATGTTGTTGTTCGTGATTTAAGGTCGCCTTTAATTATGTGGAAAAACTTCCGTGTCCTTAAAGAAATAATTTTTTGCGAATTTTCATATTAATCAATAACGAATCATTGAATGCTGACAAGTAATTGCACTTACAGAGTCGAAAACTCTATTGCAATATGAGGAGGAATACAAATTTCTTTTTCTTTTCCATGTTCTCTTTACAGGAAGGAGAATAAGAAGAAGAGGAAGACATAACATCAATTAGTCTCTTTTTTTTGCCATGAAATACAATGAGATATTATTGAGAATTGATTCTTTCTATCTATTTTGGACGGGTTTCTAATATTTATTTAAAGATCGCCCATGCATAAACAAAATTAATAATAAACGTTAATTGTGGACTTGTCTTTGCTCGATATGCCCTGTTCTCTCATACGTAAATCTAATATCTCGCATTTTGACTGAACAAACCGTTTTCAGCGAAGTGCGAAGCAACTTTGTCGAATAAAACCTTAAAAGAGTCTACCCCGTACATTTGTGCGGCCCCTTTAGTCCTCTTACTGGCGGCACTTTTAAACAAGGAAGGTTGTTATTTTCTTTTCCTTTTTCGCCGCCGCAGTTATTGCTGACTTCTCTATTTATACAGTCACAGTGAACCACTGCTTTCTTTTGCATTTTTGGCCTCTTTCAGCTGACTTTCCCCCCCACAATCAGGAGGAAAAACCTCAAGATGAATATGTCTACCTTTATTTTAAAATGCGTCATGCTTGAATATCAAATAAGACCACATTAAACATCTCACAAATTGAGGACGCCACAAAAATGGCTGGTTAGTAATTAAATGGCTTATATTTTGGTATTATTAAATTCGAGAATAATAAAAAACGAGATTTAGCTAACTTTAAGTTCTCTTGAACATTAAACTTATGATGAACACACCAGCGGTCGTCTCAGCCCTTATCAATGATCAACAAAATTTTTTCCACAAATAGTTCACATCTGCTTCTAAAAACATAGCGTAAAATGTGTAATGATGCAATACGAATAAATCATTCACACGAGCTCTAGAATATACTGTAAGCCATTTTGGCAATAGTCTTGGTTTTAAGGGCGTGATGAATGACTCAATAGCTGTTATAATATTTAGCTTAAGACTGGCAAATTGGGTCATTAGGCTTTCAAATACTTTATTCTTAGTCGCATAAATAAACCGTTTTTGGTTGACAGATATGTCAGCCTGCTTGTTTTGATAACACCAAGGGTAACAATACATGATTATTGACACACTTCAGTTGTTGTTGTACAGGTGCTGGTGTTGGTGGCCAGCCAAGACCTTTCAAGTTTATTCATATTTCCTTCATTGACATTAATTTTTACAACATATGGATAGAAAAATGATCCATTTTCCAACATTGGCTTCTCAGAAATGTTTGCATTATTACGATAAGTTGCGATACCTTTCGCCCTATTGAAAGTTTATCAAATAATTATTTCTTAACTCTTCACCAAGGTAGAGTTAACTAGTGGTGGATATTTACCAAGCTGCCAAGCGGGGATGTAAATATCTACCCCTAGCCACCGGCACTTAGATGAATATTTGTTTTTGTATATAATTTAATACTGTGAGATAAAATAATACAAAAAGATGATTTTGAATAATTTATTCCTGTAATAATCACAACATTTTTAGGCGCAAATCCCCTGGAAGTGAATGGAGAAGGATGTGCGGAGTAACGTTTTAGTGACTACTTTTGGGTTCCTTATATCTATATACGGATCGAAATATGTCAGATTTTCGGGAGATTCAAACAAAAAAAAAATTTAAATTTAATTTCGTGTGCAGAAATTTCAAAACCCTATCTAAACGATAAATACTTCCTTATAAGCATATTGAACAGTCAAAGAGATAAATACTGAAAAAAAGGCAAAAACCAAAATTTTTGAGATCGACGTCAGAGTCACCACCGATCTTTTCATCGACGATCGTGGTTTTATTTCACTTTCATTTAAAGAACACTCCCTGTCTCAGAAAAAAAATTTTGTCTTAGCCCAGCCTTGAATTGGGAGAGAAATCTGAAGTTTAGTATCATCCAATAATATTCAGTAAAACAAGATTGAGGGGCATATGAAGTCATTTACATAAATTCTGAACAAAACAAGTCATGGAATAACTGCTTGTGGCACTCTGGATTCAAAGACAGAGAGTCAGGGACTCAGAATTTATGAGCGCTACTTGTTTTCTAGCAGATGGATTTATGATGAACTAAGCCACGCCGAAAAGCCCTCGTTTATTTTGTCAAAGGCCTTGCTCATGTCAAGAAACACAAAGACGGACAGTAAGAAAATAACTGCTGTTGGCTATTTCTCTAAAAATCATAGCACAGTACTTCTCACGATGAAAGTTGAAGCAATGGGTTAGGCAATGTCAGCGTTATATGTAAGTGCTCGTGAAAAAAACAAAATTGAAAAATGACTGAATGAGAATCCATTATTATATTAGCTCGTCTGTGTTTCTCGAAAACGCCATCTATTGCTTGATTAAACTCGACATATTTGCTGACATAGTGCACCAGGAAGGCACGATTAGTATCAATAATATTCAAATACAATACCCCGAGACGCCAAAATGCCTGAAACTGTGGAGATAAAAAGTAAAAAATAATGCTTCCTTGGCACTTGGAATATCTGCCTTAGGCCAACTTCTGCACTAAGAATCATCACAATGGGGTCATTTATGTTTCAAACTTCTAAAACACTTTTCTCAGACAATGATTAGAAGCAGTGATGTGAAATGACAACATGAAAGACTAATCAGCTTAATACCGCCTATCTAATCAACAAATTGGAATGGATAACTCGATTAAAAAGGCCGGTGAGTCAGTAGCTGTCTACAAAAGGGATAAAATGTGTTGGGTTAATAATGCTTTGAAAATATGCTACTTCTGGTTGCTAAGCGAGCGTAAGGGAATAGAAAAATATACACACTAGTCAGAACTAGCGCAGCGCTACTGGATTTTCGTCAATCTTCCTCTTTGAAGGAGGCCAGATGTCATTTTAGTTTATGGTGTCCTTCAAATCTACAGTTAGATCCAGACCAGCAATTTTACTGCAATGAATGGAGTAAACGAAACGAGTTTAGCTTAAGTTTATTGACGCATTTAGGGAGTGCTTTACAACGAGTAAATTATTCTTAATTAGATTGGGATATATTACTTATACTAGGAACAACACTCACAAACTTACGAAGCATTTCTGACTTGATCAGTTATAAAAATTATCTTAATACCAATTCCTTTTTTTTTTTTGTCTCAATCAGCCTACAGTCAATAACATCAACAAAGCACTGACAATTGCACCGAGTGAATAAACGGTAAACTAAGAAATGCAAAAGTGAAGTAAATAAACATGTTTTTCTTTCTAGGAAATTCCACTTAACCTCCATTTGTAAACTATGAAAATGGTTATCGTCACTACCAAAGCATTACTAAAGTAAAAGTACGATACAACCTACGTCTTAAAATCAGAAGCTATGAAATATTGAGGCCGAAGTTCTCGAAATCTAAACTACAAATTACCACAGAGTGCTACAAGACTACAACCTTAGAGGTTCAGCAATTCTGCTATATAGCCTCAGTCCTGCACAAGAGGAGTTGCTTCAGATGACTCCTCGTCTTCGTCACTTCCAATTTCGTCTGTATCCGCAACAGTAAGTTGATTACCATCATACTCTTGTGCGCCAGCCTCCCCTTCAAGAAGGTCTACAGCATCACTTTGGTCGTCCATATTGTTTCCTAGATCGTCTTGTTCATCCTTCGTGTTCTCTAGTTGGCAAGTCTTAGGTTCTTCTTCTACTGCCTCCTTTTCAGATTGAAATGCTACAGCACCTTCATAACCAACGTTATTTTCAGGTTCACTTGTTACACTTTCTTCGTCATCAGTCGAGGTTTGTGGAGGGAAGACGGAATCACTGAGGCCTTCTTTTTCGATCAGAGGACTGTATTCTAAAGAATCAAGATCTTCTTCCTCGATCACACAAGGGAATGGTGAGGCATCGGGTTTGTTCACCTCATTTGTGGAGTGTGCAAAAGAGGTAGGATCTTCTTTTTCAGTAACAGAAAGGTATCCTGTGGCTTCCAAATCTTCTTCCCCAGGTACAGGGGAGCATGCTGAGTTATTGGAATCTTCTTCCTCAACCACAAGGGGGCATGCTAAAGAAGCAGAATTTTCTTCGTCAGTCACAAGGGGACATGCTGAAGCAGCTAGACCGTTTTCGTCCATCACCAGGGAGGATGGTAAAGGATCAATTTCTTCTTCCTCAATCGTAAGAGGGCACTCGGAGTCATCAATTTCTTCTTCCTCAATCGCAAGAGGGCACTCGGAGTCATCAACATCTTCCTCGTTCTCGCTAAGGTATGGTAAAGTATCGCTCTCCAAAGGGTAAGCTGGGGCATCCATATCTTTCTTATCACTCTCAAAAGGGTATGCTGCGCAACCTTCTTCTCCTACTTTGATTCCGAGAGGGAAAGCTGTAGCACCATCGTCAATTCCAACCATAGAGGGATGTGCCGTAGCACCGTGCTTACCCACCTCACGGGCTAGATTTCCTGTAGCTGCCTCTTTGTCTTGTAAGTTAATAGCGAAGGGGAAGGCTGTAGCACCATCGTCAATTGCAACCACAAAGGGATGTGCAGCAGCAGCGTGCTTACCCACTTCATGGGCGAGATTTGTTGCAGCTGCCCCTTTCTCTGGTACGTTAATAGCGAAAGGGAAAGCTTGAGCACCATCGTTTATTGCAATCACAAAGGGATGTGCCGTAGCACCGTGTTCACCCACTTCACGGTCGGGATCTGTTGCAGGTGCTCCTTCGTCTCCTACGTTAATTCCAAGAGGGATAGCTGTAGCATCATCGTCCACTGCAACCAGAAGGGGATGTGCCGTAGCACCGTGTTCACCCACTTTACCGATGGGATTTGCTGCAGCTGCTCCTAGCTCGTCCGGTCCTGCATCTTCTGGGTTTGCAACAGCTCCACGGTCATCGACAGAGTTGTACTTATCCTGATCATACTTGTCATCGTCAAAGATATCTACATATGTCTATGAAAAAGATTAGAAGGTAATCAGGAACTGCATGAGTTAAAAAATCTTGAACGAATGAATTTCAAAAATTCAACAAAGAAATTCCAAAAATGAGTCACTAAAAAGAAAAAAAAGAGCAGATCATATATCAATCACAAAGACAAGAACCATTAGTACTTGCATGAATTGATAAGAATAAAAGTCAAGTAAGGTCTTCCTTTCTGTCAAAGTTTTCCAAAAGCGTTATTTTACGATCTGTTCCGTTCTTTCTTGTGCATAGACAACGGAGGGAAAATAAGGATGATCCAGACTGACATGACGTAACCACACTTGCGTATGTTTAAAAGTAACATTGGTTCATGATGAAACTGAATTCACAAATTGTTAGCGGCTGGGTAGTTAATGCGTTCTGACTATAGCCGCAAACGCTAATCACTCGTATTTCAAACTTTACTAGAACAAACTTGACAGATTGTTGAATACGCTAAAAGACGAATGTGACCAAACCAAAGACGAAAACATGAAACTCAGAGCTGATATGTAACGATAATTTTTGCAAACTAGACAACTAACCAAATAAATTACGCGCAACCAATATATAGACGATATGTAAATAAATATAACAAGTACAAAACTGGTAACTGACAAAGGACACTAATGAAGGCGAGAAAATAAACACCTAACGCGAAACTATGAAACACCAACACTAACAAAAAATGATAATACAAATTCTTGCGCCTACACTGACATCACATTATTGACGAGAAAAGAAATTCGCAATTGACTTGGTAGGATACCAATTTCAATTTCTGAAGTATATCCTGAATTAGACGCTGTATGGCAAACCTTTGTTTTAATATATGTATCCATTGTTTGGTAGAGCTTCACAAAGTGCGGCCGGCTGGCGCTTTCGTATTTCCAGCAGTTTAACATCACTGCGTACCTATAGAAAAACACAGGGACATAAGATCACAGTAATTCTGCAGTAGGCATTAATATTGCAAGTAGCAAAGTTGAGAAACCACAACTAGTTACAAAAATAAATGAAATACTAAGTTTATCTCATTACATTGCAGCTCAAACGAATTCTGTGATGAAAAACCCATCGTATTCTTTATTTGACTCAATAACTTTTCATTTTAATTTTTGTAGTGACAAGATAAAATTAATTTCTTAGGGAGGCTACTTATTCAGAGCGAGTGTATCAAAAACACCTGACCACAGCAGCAATCGATGTTGCTTTTGACTTATACAACATTCCACACAGAGGAAGCAACACTTACAAACTGTCGTCGATATGTTCAGGCTTTGGCAGACGATAACCTTCTTCGATTTTTTTCATTGTCGTGGATTGAGACCATCCATCGTAAGGAATGCCTCCTGTGGAAAAATAATGTTTTTTTTCTGTTGGCCAAAAAAGCACACTTTTTTTGTTGTAATCACTTTCATTCCTCTCCGCGCGATCGAAATGATTCTTCTGTCAAAACGACGATTAATTGCTGAAATACATTTCGTTTTTATATCAGATGAAATAGCACTGTAAAAAAAAAAAAATTTTAAGTGTAGCAATGAATTTAAGGTTTTTCAATAATGTACTAAATACTTTCCGTTCTACTTAAACTTAAGCTTTATTTCAAGTTGCTATGCATCGTCATAATTTTATTTATCAGCGACATTGAGTGTTGCTTCTACTTCTCTATTGTACAATGCTCTTTTGTCCGCTCGGTATCACTCATCAGTTAGTAATTATGCGTGCAATTTCGGCAGGTATATTTCCTGAATATAAAGTAACAAATAAGTTAAGTACCGACAGTGAAGATTTCATATAAGACGATGCCGTAGGACCACCTGTAAAAGAAATGGAAGGATGACGATATATCTCAACTGGCGTAGAAAGATAATAATTACTCAGATACTTGGGATGTTTAAAAACATGCCATCAAGATATAAGCAACCTCCCTAAGAGAGAACGCCATATTTATTAGTTTAATTATCCACTCATCCTTTCATCCGTCTTTTCTTGTCCTAATCAGAATTTGGATATTGCTCGTTAAACTTAATATTCATGTAAAGTCTCATACTACAGCTGTAACCTCAGCTGTTCCTCAGCTTGACGTTTCCTAATGACTCTCTAACCGACAGAGCACTTAATATTCTAGTTTCCCTGGCTACGTTAAGGTAGAATCGCAAAAAATGTTCACTCTTGGAATATATGTAGATAATAATCAATACAGTACGTACACATCGCTTTTGGTTGACAGCTGTTCCACATGTCCAAAGAGAATCTCGGGTGCAGTCCATTTGATTGGGATACATCCCTGGATGAATAACCAAAATACTATAAACATCTGAAATCCAACGAGGCTTGTATACAACTTCTAAAATAATTTGCATATAAGATTAAAACCGTGATGTGAGGATTCACGATAAAGTCAACAGCAGTAAACACCTTTGTACAAATTCTATGAAAACGATTCACACACTCCTTTTGCTTTAAATCTCCTGTGTTACTTTACCCTTCGAGTTTGTATCTTTGCTATTCAGAGAACGATATCTCTTTCGGCTTTCTTATTTCCTGTGTTCACTCCTTAGGTACAATTTTTTTTTTTCTGTGAGAGTTTCGATACGCTTAGAATGGCTCCCCACTGAAGGGAAATATGTTTTGCAGTAAGACTGTACAACTGAAAAGAAAGGTTTGTAAGGACAGTAATATTTTAATTCTTCACGTTTTTATCTTCCATACCAGCAGCCCCAAAACCAATTGACTAAATGATGAAAAAATTCTGAAAATTACTCTCTTGGCATTTCCTGGGCCGTATTTGAAATCCTGATAAGAGAGCCCAAAGTCAGTCAACTTGCAAACACGATGCTCATCAAGAAGAATGTTACGAGCTGCAAGATCGCGATGAATTACCTGAAATCGAAAACAAATAATTATATGATCTGCTAAAAGGGACTTTTATAGACTACGTAAAATAAAAAAGTAAAATATAGGTAGAAAGTTTAACATCATGCTAATGTCAGACCATTTCTCGGGGAAATAGTGACTCTAATGTGCTAGATATTTTTAGCCGTATGGAGTATTACTTTGACGATTTGCAAGTCATGCCATTTTATCACATGCAGGAACACATGCTAACCAGAAAGAGTTTGAGCACTTACCCCTCTGGACGCGAGGAAAGTCATACCATGTGCGATCTGTTTAGCAAACAGCACCATGTCATATGTTGTCAAGTGGTCGACCCCTCCGACCCCATGATGATATTGGTCGAAAATCCCCCTGGATTTTCTGAGATAACCCAGCAAGTCACCTCGCCACAGGTACTCCATGATAAGTATTGGCTGAGCTAAAAGGGGAAAACAAGAACATTATTTTACGGCAAGCAGTGCAGAAGTTCCAAAAAGTTTTTGAATTGTACATGCTTTATCTAGTTATACCTAAGGTTATATCTGTAATGAATCAAAGTAGAGACAGAGAGGGAAAGTGAAAGAAGAAAACATACAGATAGAAAATAGATGGACACATACGGCCGATAGAAATCTACAGACAGACAGACAAAAAACAGAGATGGCAGATAAATAGACAAAGACTTGCCATCGTAAGTTGAAGTTTTTATCACAATTAGCATGTAGATTTTAGAGCTAACATCTTCCATGTAATATGCCCCTCATACAGTGCGAAGTAAATTCATTTAAAACAGTCAAAAAATTGAAAATAACCGTTGAGTTAGTACACCATCTTAGCAAAGACTAAGAATACTGATAGAAGTAATTGTACCAGTGATTGAACTCAGAGATGTCTCTATCGTTGCTGTGAATTAGCTGATTATAATCATAACAATAGCTGATTACCTCCAACTGTGACACAACCAATGAACTTAACAACATTTTCATGGCCCTCCCTTCCAAAGAGTTTTAATAACTCGATCTCTCTCAGCAGGGCCTTCCTTCCTTTCTCTTCGGAGATTGCTAGGAAACCACACAAAATTTAGACAAACAAACAAACTTTGCATGTCTAAAGAGACACAATTAATTATGTGGTAAACATCCACATCTGGAATTGTTGTATGCTTGGTGTTATATTACCAGCACAAATTATAACGCATTTGGTCAACATAAAAAAAATTAGTTTACTAATTGATTGATGATTATAATCCATATATAATCCATACTTGCCACAAAAATGTCAATTAGCCGTATTGTTCAATTGTATTGAACATGAAATTTCCAAAATAGATTCATCCTCGTTGAAAAAATCATTTGCTAAGAAAACGCTGCGCATCTCGAGTATTGTTGTTAACTTAACAAGCTCATTGAACCATGCAATTGTTTACAGATAACTTACAAAAGTAGAGACGCAATTAAGCCTAGAAATTCCATCTGTTATAATACCTAATAGTCGGTCGAATATATATTTGAGACAGTTTTTTTAAAGCACATGCTCTGTTTGCGCCTTCTTGTTTCCCATCGTTCATAAATTAGATAATCCTCGCTTTTATCTTACTAAAAGCTACAATAATTCGTAAGCATTCCCAGAGTTATTGTAAATTCATTTGACTCTGTAAGTTTCTTACAGTCGAACCTGTATTTAGCGGTCACGCGCGGGGATGGTTGACCGTTTAATATAGGTTCCACGGAATAGGGCTACTATTGATAAAAGTTTAAAAATGCCACTCTATGCCATCACGGACCACTTAACATACACAACCTCGCTCAAAAATATTTCTAACATTGATTTCGGGAGATAAACATGGATTAAATTTTACTTGAAAGATTACTCTTAATTTTATTTGATTACTTCCGCTTTAGTGACCGTTCGATAAAGGTGGGGAACATTACAAATAGACTGTTGGGACTTAGTAAAGGGTGACCACAACAACTTGATAAAAAAAGTACTATGAGTAAAGGAGGAAAGTTTCGGGACGTTCAAAACTGACCGCTTATTACAAGGTGACCGCTTAATACAGGTTCTACTGCATTGTGATTTTCAGCTTGTCCAGCGCAAGAAGATCATACTACCACCACTAGACTGGCAAATGGCTCCGAGTTTTTTTCGCTAGACTCACCCTCTCAAGGTTTCTTTGAGGTCTCATGACATTATTTCCCATCAAAAGTTTCTAAGTGGGCAACTTTGCAAAATATACGACGGAGTGACATTTTTAGTATTGTAGTATTTTCCGCTTTTATACACTTGAATGCAATTTAATCGATAAATTTTCATTTTTCTCCTCAGCTTCTAATACTACAAATGATATTCGTGTTCTGTTCTATTTTAGTAGCGTTGTATGACAAAAGATTAACAACTGGTCCCCCCGGGAACCATCCGCTAACAATTAATTTGACATGCCAGCTGATAAATCATTTGAACAGCGCATAGTTTTTAAGCTATCCATGTTATGTATCAGGTAGGTTAATGAAGCATGTTCTAAGAGAAATACTCTTTATTGGGATAAATTACTCAAAAAATTAATAAACGATAGCTCAATCAAGCTTTGTATGAAAGAAAGATCTGAAAAAGTACTTACGTAGGTAGCATTTCGCAGCAACTGTGCGATTTCCAAGTCTGCCACGGGAACGACCCAGTAGCGCTCGCCACACTGAACCAAATGCCCCTTTGCCAATATGCTCACGAAGGTTCAGGCGGTCAGCTGCAATCTCCCATTCGTCTGTGTTAGCGTTCAGCTGATCCATCTCAACTTCATCTTCCCCTTCACTGAATAATTGCAGATGAAAACAAGACTTTAACTATCTGTGTTACCTATCTATCTTTTCCTTCTTTGAATCTGGTTTAACATAACGTGGTAAAGATATCCTCTGTATCTTCAATTTAAATTTTTTCCTTTTCATTTCATTTCCGGGTGCTTCAGAAAATTATCACTTGCCAATGAAAAATTATTGAAATAGGTGAAATTTGGATGCTAATTTACTGAACCCGTTTTTTCGACGCATCGACCCAGAGAGGAGATTTTATTGAAAAAAAAAATTGAAAAAAGATAGAAGATAACCTCAAAATAACCTGATTGTGTTTTTCGGCTTTTTTCATCATATAAATATCGTGCCTCCTACGCGAGAAATAAAATACTAACCAAACCATCCGAAGTATTGTCTACAATCGATATATCGAGTGGTATTTTAAATCGGTCTACAAGACTCCGAGTGTATTTCAACTGTAATTTCTGTAACAAAAAGTGACGAAGGGTCAAAGCTTCTCTTCTTCTTTAAAAGTACGCCACCCACAACCATGCATACTGGTAACAAAAAAAAAAAAAAGATCCTAAACAAGGTGTTAAAACAATTGAAGGACGAACGAATCCAAAACAGAAAGAATATTGGGAAACATTTGACTGCCATTTGATAAGAACCTCTTCGAAACTGCAGCTGCTTCGAAAGAAAAACCTTTTATTTTGGCCAGTGTGCTCTTAATGGTGAATATAATCGGTCCAAACTGATAAAAAAGACGTATTTGCTCAGCAGTGACACTTATCACTACTCTACTAAAACTTATTCAAGAGTTAGAAACTTCGGGAATAACCACACGTTCAAACAGTGAGCGTGAAAAAAAAAAAAAAAAAAGAAGACAATTCACTTACTACAGCCTGGGTGGCACCTCAGGTGGGGCTATTATCAAAGGATATGTGGAAAGAGATGAAAGAAATCACTTCGTTGTGAGTAAGAATGACATCATTAACTAAGTTAAAGCTTGCGACTCAGAAACCACGTGTGACTTATATTTGACTCTGTTGTCAAACAACGGGTGAAGGAATAAGGTGGGTTATTTTAGAGTTAGTTTCATATAATTTGCAACGTTTTTGTAATTTGATTAGTAATGGGCTTTGCCGGGACTGTAGAAAGACCTTCGAAATCAGTACTGGAAATGCATAATATGACCTGTTTAAAATAGCTCCTTCGTGCTCCAAAACACTGACGTTTTAAAAGCCACAATCTGCCGTATAAAGACATCTCATTTTCGTAAGGTAACATTTTACCTGTCGTACGGTGTTTTTTAATGTATGAAATGAGCGCTAGTAGAAAAACGACAGCAGCCAAAGGTCCCCCAATGTAGTACCACTCCAGTGAGCTGCGGGGTGGAGGTGAGCTGCTGGAGGGAGGTGAGCTGCTGGAGGGAGCCTCTGAATTTCCTGAAATATAATAAAAGAAGAAGCCTATAATATAAATTAATATCACCAACTATCCAGATAGAGAGCTAATTTTTCTTTTTGTTTCAACAATTTACCTTGTTCATTGCTCGCGTTGGGTGACTGGGAATAACTTATGGAAAAACAGACCCAGATGTGTTACTTTACAAAAAAGAGGCAGATAGAAAGAGAAAGATTGGTGAAAGAATTATAGGATATTTATAACATGCTGCTACTGTTTCAAACTCGTTTTGAAACAGTTTCTTAAAATTTCTTTCAAATCTAATTCATTTCAAATTTCTAGCTCCCAGAAGACCAAAAAACTACTGGAAAAGTTTGTGAGGAACATAAAAAGCGGAGGCGCATTTTATAATAATGACCTTACATAGTTAATTACTAAAATTATATGTAGTTCCTTAAACAGCTTACCTTTGACATATACTATCACAACAGAGCGAGCCACAGTTCCTAGCTTGTTACGTGCTTCGCAAGAATATTCACCGCTGTCCTCTTCCACAACTTCAGCAAGAACAAGTTTACTCTTTGTCTCGTCTAATCGTGTTTCTTTAACTGCTCTTTCTGTTATTGGCTGTCCATCTTTTTTCCACATTACGCTTATTGTTTCTTCGTTAACTTTGCAGGTCAATGCCAGGGCATATCCTTTAATGAGTGTTATGTATTTCTCTGAAACAACTTGAGCAGAGGCTTTTCCTGCGTTGAAAATGGGGCAATTCGTTAGAATGGTAGTGTGGTAGTGTCACATTAACACTTCAACTGCATTAGAAACGCTCAGAAAAACATAATAAAATTTAAAAAAAACGGAAACGAAACGAGTGAAACGAAATTATAGGAATGCCTCGAACAGATTGCTTTAAATGGAAAAAAATTAAAAGAAAAGTTTTTCCTCGAGAGTTTTGTGAGGTTTCGAAAGAGTTTCATAACAAGCTTGAAGCCCTTATGTTTTAAATATCATGGTTACTGTTTCACCCGCCCCAGATCCTCCGCTGAACTTCTAAATTAAAGTCTTTATGATATTCCATCTTCTCTTGCTTTTTTTTCTGCACCCTTGTGCAAAAGGACACAACAGGTGAGTCATGCAACACGTTTCTTTCTATTCCAGCACAGCGGTATCGGCTGTGATTTCAAGTGGATGATCGCCCGTCTAAATTCTAAAGTACTACAACAACTTCATTAGGTGGTTTCCCATCACTTCCTAAGGAGAGTGGACTTACTACATTTTCTCGAGTGGACTTACAACATTTTCTCAAGCTGACACTGTTAAATTTCCATGGAAAAATTGTGGATATCATAGACGGAACTAGAATCAAGAGCTGTTATGACAATTCAATCGATAGAGAATACTTCATGGAGAGTCTGTCCGTATGGTATTTTACGCGCGAGTTGGTAGTATCGGAAATCGAACAGGTGTGCGCAGCGAACCAATGAGATTTCTTGTACAAACCGACGCGCTGTTATCTCTTTTGTGTTTTTGATCTGTATGCTTTCTATTCCACATTTTCCACAGAGGTTCCTCAGTCATCTTTTGTAAGTAATTTGATTTAATAAACAGTCCTGAAAGCCGATTTTTATAATGTTACGAACGGAAACTATGCCAGTGAAGGATTAATAGAGAATAATATATAGGCGCGCGTAGATATGGAATTTCTCTTAGAGTGTTTAACTCGATAGCTCACGATTGAGCGCAGCGAATGAGTCAGATGTCGAGTTGAACACGAGAAGAGAAATTCCATATCTATAAGCACCCATGTATTATTTTTTTATCATATAAACACAATAGCCCTTTACTGAGAAGAAAAGCCGGCTTCATTTATAAATGAATATAAATTAATCGACAATCCCCGAATAACAATCGTAGAGTGCGTTGGCGCTAACTCCTAAGATGGAAAAATGCGTTGAATCACGATTACAAAAACAACAATGCTCGTAATTTTCAATTAACAAAATTCTCATTTATTGACTTTGTCCTTACCGACAGAAGAAGTCTTTCAGGTAAACGGCCAAAATCGGCTAGTAGAAAATCTTCCAGTTGTCGATTTTCATTCTCAGCCGAGAGAAATGCTAACACTAAAGCCACTGAATAGGAAACTTTCGGTTTTTCTTTTAGTATATTGGTTTTCTTTGCCTTTAGGAAAGTTTGAACTTCACTGTCTGTTAGCGATACGGATTTTTTAGTGTTTTAGCTGCCGTAATTCGAGAAAGCTCCGACAAACAAGTTGTATCGAGAATCGTGAACGCTCTGCCATTCATTCATCAACCTGACCGAGTGGCGCCAAAGGCGAGTGACGTATCAGCAGCCGGTTGGCTATATCAACACACGTGAAAAAATACGATATTTTTTCACGGGTGTTGTTTCGGTTTTTCTCTGGGCCGGAAATCCCAGTATAACACCGCAGTTTATGTGATAAATAAGAATAACATACGCTTCACGGGTGAAAAAGCACGATACGCAGTTCCTCCCGCGTAAAAAAAAGCGATATGCGCCATTTGATTGACTCTCGGCTTCTTGGACCAGCTTGAGAAAAAAATTTTATCCGATCGACAGGCAGCACTACAAACGGCCGAGAAGGAGAACACTGACCGCATTCCATTTACTCTTACATTTCACCCTCACAACCACGCAGTTAAATCTATCATTCTTAAAAATTTTAAATTACTCCAAAACGATTCAGAGACTGGCACTATCTTTTGGCAACCCCCACTTATTTCATTCAAACGTGACAAAAACATAGGCAACTTTTTAGTCAGGAGCTCATTTCAAACCAATGACCAATCTGGAACTTTTAAATGCGCTCGCTCACGATGCAAAACTTGTCCTTTCATTCATAACGTAGAGAAAATATCGGGACCCAAAAGATCCATTAAGATCATTGATCACTTTACGTGTACCTCCGCCAATGTTATTTACTGAATAACTTGCACTTATTGCAATAAGTTATACATCGGCGAAACAGGAGGACGACTGGGTGACCGATTCCGAGAACACCTTCGCGATGTGGAAAGAAATGACAAGGACGCATCCAAACCAGTCGCTAGACACTTTAATCTTTCTTATCATTCTAAACAGCATATGACAGTTTGCGGCCTTTCCTTACATCTAGGCAGTTCGGAAAGCCGTAAAACACTAGAGCAAAAATTTATATTCCAAATCGGCACCCTTAATCCCCACGGAATCAACGAGCGCTTTTCATTCAACTAATTTATTCCTGTTTTCTCGTCACCATATTCCCACCAATGGCGTAGCTCCACTTTCTACATATAAATCCACACACAACCCACAATTCCTCTAATCTCTGACGAAGGGCTAACGCTCGAAACGTCAGCTTTTTTACCCTTTACGGTGGCTAATTTACGTTTTCAACCCAGTTGTTAACACTAAATTACCTGCTATACTCTCCCACCGACGCAGCACCACAGTTCCTTTAGAAACTTACCCCTTTATTCCTCTGTTTTAGTTTTGTTGTTCAATGTAGAGATTACAATTGTGTGTCGTGTGTAACTTTGACTTTTGCGTTTCGCTTCCTTTTTGCTTTCTTCCGAGATTCTGGATCTCTCCGTCTCGGAATTCTCTTCTTCAGATTTTTCCAGTTTGGGATTACATTGCATATCGTCAAGTATTTCGAATCAATCAACTCTCTATAGCGCCATCACCTGTCCTTTTTCCTTGGCGTTACTTTCCTACCCAGATCTATGCAGTTCTTTGCGTTTGTAATCATAAAGATCCGAGGAAATTAGTATTAAGCATTGATATCACCAGGTTTTTGAAGGTCAGGCCGCGGTCGTTCGAAGGGTAGATAACACTATCCACTGGACAAAACTCTATCTGGTGGATAACGCTTTACGTTTTGCTATCACACATTCACCGGATAAATATTTAACCGTTAGATAGCGTTATCTGTCCTTTATACAACTAGGCCGAGATTGCCTAAATTCTCTTCGCGCTATTCCTTTTCTCCGTCGCTATTGCCCATGGATTTACAAGTTCATTTTTCTGTCTTAATTTCTTCTCTCCCTATTTCTCTTCTTCATCTTCAACATTATCATCGTCATTATCAACGTCGTCATCATCATCATCATCATCAATATCATTATAACCGAACTTACCATAAACACGCAGACTTGCTGAGGAACTGGTTGTGTTTGCTTTGTTTTTTGCTGTACACTTGTAAGTCCCATTCATCCCTTTCGTGACACTTCGCGAAACTAGGACTGATTCTCCTTCGTCATCGATTTGATTCATACCAGATGGCAGGTCACCATTATTAAAAGTCCAGACCAAGGTTGGTGTTGGAATGCCTGAGGCTACGCATTTAAGGTTTGCAGGGTATCCTTCCGTAAGAAATTGGCTTTTCGGAGGCTCAGTGATCTTGGGAGAGCCTTGAAGCAAAAAGATCACCAAGCTAAACAAAGGGTCGCATCGTCCATTTTAACCCCCTCTCCCCCCTCCCTTATCCAACCCTAAATTAACTAGTTTCAAAATAAAAGCCAACAACGTTATTGCCGAGCCTTTTTTTCAATCCAAGTTTATTTTGCAATTGGTTTTCTTCACTTTTGATATAGGAATAAAATAACTAAATAATGATGCACTGATAGCCGCTTTGACATACTGAGACACGTATACTTTTACCACTTCTAAAAATGTACATGAAATCATGACTCGTCTGCCATTGGTATTTTAGAAGCAGAAATAAAGGTCAATTCAAATTTTAAACGAATTTTTATAATGAATGCCGTGACAAACTATGGTGTGTTGATATCTCTAAAGTCAAAATTGCTCGACGCTCCCAAAATACAATCGGTTTAAGCTTCCTAAAAATTAATTACGTCTGTCTGAACACAAAATTCGTTTACATTTGATATATAAGTTGGCATGTTCTCGCTCTTTAGCTGGTTATCATTATTTGAGTACTTTTTTATTATTCTTAATCAATTTTGAACTTTGCGGTTTTAAGTCCTCAAATCTGATTTGGTACCACAGAATCGATTTTTTTTCTCATCTAACTAAAGATTTAAATTGATCCACGAAGTAAATCAACATTTACCTGTCACCGTAATATGAAAAGCTGATTCATTTTTCCCTTCACTTTTTTAGCGCTGCATGTTATTGACCAGGATTTCCATAACTCACTTGATCAATCGTGAGAATGTTGTTGTTACCAAGATTCAACCCAGCCTTAGTCCAGAGTATCTCAGGTGAAGGGAAGCCGCTTAAAGAGCATTTAAACTAAGGCGATGATTTAGAGGTAACCGACTGACTTTTGAGCTAAGGGTTAATTTAAATTTAAATTGGTCACCATAAAGATTTTCTCAGCTGACGTTTCGACCGTTAGCCTTTCGTCAGAGCTAACACTCGAGACATCAGCTTGGGAACTACTTACGGTGGCCAATCTACATTACTAACTCGTTTGGTAAAAACAAAGTGTATTTTACAGAGTTTGGAAGTTAATAAAAGGACAGTTGAGGGATATCTGTACAGCATTTCGACCAAAAGATGGGTCCTTTACTTTCCCCTCATTCAAAAAACTACTTACATTTACAAGGCCGTGATTCCCGAGTTCTTGAGCAGTCAAATTCTAGAAGTAAGGTTATCCAGATAATATTTTAAAGGTAATAAAGGGTTGGAGATAAAGTCATCTTATTTCTATTAAAGAAAACATCCCTTGAAAATAACTGCTGAAGGTTCCTGCCTAGTTATCATTACAATCTATACATAAGAGTTTATCCATTTGAATAAAAGTTTATAAATGCTGTATAGTTTTTTGAAGTTGTAAAACAATGGCGCAAACCCGCCATTGCACTTGTGAGTCACAAATTCACCAAAACTCCCTCTTGTCACTTACCGACTCTTTCCTGGTACTCGTTGCATTCTTCGCAGACGCCACTCCAAGATGACCACGCCATACAACCTTTGAAAACAATAAGTTGTGCGCACAGGGTCATATGTCATAATATCACTCTACCTATGCTCTTTACTTCCTTTGCTGCATTAATCTGCTGCTTGTCAAAGGATACCAAAATACGTAATTGTTAGTGTCTATATCCCCAGTTTCTAATTTCCATGGAGACTTCGAACTAACATCTCCAGGTTAAAAAGGATTGATGGCTTGAAGCTTATAAATCACCCAACCAACAGCTCCCTATTTATAAGCCTCATTCGTGTTTTCTCAACATCAGTCACGGATTTATTATGTTATAAAGCCAGGTAAAATGGCACTGTTTTGGGTTGCTCAAATGGATGACTGTGCAAAAATGTTAAAAGAAACAAACTAAGATTTTAACGTTTTCAATTTTTGATTTTCAACTTTATTGTAAAAGTTTTACCAGTTGATGGCCGAAGCCTGAAACGTTGAAATTCACTTTTTATAACAATTAAAAGTTTTATTTCTATGCAACATCCTTGTTCATAAATCTAATGATACTCAGAGAAGAGTATCCTGTCTGAATTCCCCTATTAAGATCCATTAGTTTGTTCAACCATAGACCCTTTATCCCGCGTACTGATAAATGATAGTTTAAGCATAGTTACTCACAATCTGTTATATCAGTTCGGATGAGGATGTTAGGTGAACATGAAAAGAAAGATTCACATTCGGTGAGTAAATAAGTGGCTTATTATAGCCTTGGAATACTTGACTACACACATTATTAGCTTAACAAACAAACTGAACTCGTCGCACTCACCCGCTTATGAATCCGGAAAGAACGTCGTGAAAGAGGTAAACAATTTTGAAAAGATGTTAATCCATTAACTATTCATGTGTATATTTGAACCAACCAGTTTGTTTAATTTGATACGGCTATTATTTTACATTGAAATCGATAATTATGTAAAAGAATTTGTCAATCAAACAAAAAATCAGCCAAGTATGACTTATATCTGATGATAATAATACAAATATCGTTTAATACAGAACTTAGGTATTGATTTTATACTAATACTTTCCACATCAGTGAAATCGTTTGGATAATAACATTATAACATTAACAGCTATCACTAACTGTCACTGATACACACGCAGATATTTCCTTGCTATTTACGATTGCAATTTGCTGATCAGTAATCAGCCGGTGCAGAGAGTCAATAGTGTATATTAAGCCACAGGAGAGTTCTTTATTTATAGGAACAAATAATATTGATAATTACCTTCCAATTTGGCTAGACAGAAAAGATGAGATAAGAAAGGAGGAGCAGTTAATAATCTAATAACATAGCTTAAGTTATGAAATTACAATTCATCATAAATTCTACCCCCCCCCTTTTTTTTTAGGAAAGGAATTAGGTTCCATTACTTTCTCAGCACATGAAAAGCGAGCATTAGCGCCTAAATTTACATTTCCCAGAGAAGGATGTGAAGTTGGAAAAAGATTCTCCAGAACTGAAGAGAAAATTATCAAGGATGGGTTGCATTTCTAAATTTCTGTTTAACCTCGTTCACGCCGATTTTATGTGTAGTATGACCAGCTCTTGAATTACTTATGTTAAACTTTGTTTCAATTCTGTTCTGCTTTGGTCAGACCTTATAATGATCCTAAGGTAGACACCGTGAACTTTTTTGTTTGCAGTCTTGGACGAGATACAGTCGCTGAATCGAATTTTCCTCATCAGCTGTCACCAGCCGATCACAGGATGAGAGGCCAGTTATGCATGGAAGTCTTTACCAATAAAAATATACCGTAAGCACGAGTTGACCTCAAAATTCAAAATAAAGCATAAAAGTAAACTTAAAACACATTGCTGGACGTCAACATAAATTTCATTGGTTAAAACTGTATTATTGTAAGCGAAAGCGATTTTCAATGGGAGTTTCAGAAGTAATCCTTGGTAACATCGGAGTTTTGCTACGCCTTGTCCTGCACTTCAGCTTCTCAGCAAATTTGATTTTACATGATCACGTGCGTTTTCCAGTCCTGGATGCCAATGTTTGCTTTGAATATGAGATTCTTGAGGCTCCAGTGATTTTTCGTTGTTCTGATTCGCCGTGATAATAACCTGGCTTTGTTTTTACAACACTTAATCGACATGCACTCCGAAAAGAGTAAAAAATTCATACGCAGTCCGGTTGTAAATAGGATCTTAGGTACTAAAGGAAAATTTAACTGTCTTGAGCATGATCATCAAGAATAAGAATTGCGCGAGATAAACTAAATTCAACTTACCAGCTAAGTGATTGCAGAAGTGGCATGTAAATAAAATTTATTAAAAAAAATAAAATTAAAACGTGCATCTGTTGCTCAAAACATTCATTTGATTATTGAGAAATGCTATGCACTTTTTCTTTCGTTTATCACTTGTACTTTAGTTAAATATGTTAACGTAAACGTACTGTAAAAGTGCCATGCAAATAGATATGCTTTAAATCACAGCGAAACATGTACTTACGTCCTAATCGTTTTTCACAGTTGCCAACGCCAAGGAATAAGAAAAAAAATACATCAAGAACAGAAAAATAAATAAAATAAAAGTAATTAACTGCTAAGAGAGTTGATATTCATTAATCAGTCGGCTAAGACCTCTGCTCTACAAATAATTCTGATATGAAACCATTTTCATGATTATGACTTTAATTCTCATAATTAGTTTCAAGTAACTAACACCTCAATTTCACAGTCTACCACAGACGACATTAAATCTTTTCGTAAACTGAGCCACTGAATCAAAATCTGATCCTTATCTACTTATGGTTCACACTGAATATGTATTTTCACAAGAGCCTAGTTCAAAACGACTTCAACAAGTTTCCAACCATAAGTTAGGAAGCAAGGCGAATATCAGAATGCCATGTTTATTGATGATCATGATTTCTCATCCATAATAATATCAATAAAACAAAATTGTAGCTTTCATTATTACAAAAGTAAGCGAAAGTGACACATATATGTTGCATGACTGTTACTGCAGTAGTGAAAAGACATGTGAAATCCGCCAAATAACTATAAAAAGAAGACATACTTACGATCTATTTGCCCGTTAAGGTAGGAAATAAGAAAAAGAGATATGTTAGTGATGCACATTTGTTATTGCCTACATTGTTCTTCAGTTTGGTATCGTTAAGTAAAAGAGTCTTGTTAATGGAACAGCCAATAGTATGACTACGCATCCTATTACACTTGCCACAACTGTTGGGTATTTCAATGGTTGCCATGTTGGCAGTCAGTGGGGAAGTCTGACCAGATAAGAGTCTTCAACATGCTGTCAGCCACCAATAGTAAAAAGGACATTTTGCCAAAGTATAACTCTTGGCCGAAATCAAAAATATTAATTGGGGCGAAAACTATACCGCTTCATTGTAAGTAAAGCGTTTTTCTTTTACAAATCTACTCTTTCGCAAAAATGATGATAATTCTGAAGAGAGTCTAACACATGATGACTGTCGAATAGTACCTGGTTTGTTAGAAATGTGAAAATGAATGACGAAAAGTAAAGAAAAAGCTACTTACGACCTGTTATGTCAATGAGACGTTGGTGAACCCGATGGAAAAGAAGAGAAAACGAATCAACTCAAATCCACTATCAGTTTAAAGCCGTTGTGAGATACTGTGAACTAATTGACTGAGTAAGAGGGCAGGACGGGAAAATATTTGGCTCGAGGTCATGACGTACGGACCGAGCACAGCACAGAGGTTCGAGTGCCATGACCGAGAGCCAAATATTTCCCATCCAGCCCGACCTAACACAGTCATTACGCATTTTATCGTATGAATTTTTAGTGTTAGAAATTTCGAATTTTTTTTTTCTTAAATACTACGCGATAGACCGGCGCGCGCGGAATATCACAAAAACGATTCTACAATTAATACTTTTCCTTTCTGTCCTGGAACAGGAAACTCACATTTCATCGAAAAACGTGGCATTTGTTTCCGGTTGTACTTTCTGTTGTCACTCATTTTTGGCCAGAAAAGGGGACATTGCTTTACATTTCAATATTTTTTGCCCAAGTGTACTAGGGCCGGGCGGCTTTTTCCGGACCGGGAGCCCGTTTCTTTGGGTTCTGGTAACTTAACGGGCCCGTAAAGCTGTTCTACTTTCCTTTAAGAGGTTTCAAAAGCTTAAAAATTCTACAATAAAACTATTAGCTAAAGAAGCAAAATGGAATGCTAAGGTTGTCAGGCCGCTTCTCTCTTCCTAAAATTTTGATTTTAAAATATTGCCTCGAGCCCGTTAAGTTACTGGGCATTTCGAGAAACTGGCGCCGGCTCACAACAACCTGTCCGGCCCTACACACATCAGCTTTTCTATGGAATTGCGCGAGCTGAGCCAGACGGGCTATATGATAAAATCGATTAATGCGAATTAATTTATGCCTTTGAGCATATTTTCAGGCACCAAGATATTATAATATCTTGCAGACACAAGAGGTTATAAGCTGGACACAAAAGATAGTAATTAGTATACAATCTCTTGCGGACAGCGATAAATGAACCACTTTGACGTCTGCGAAAACGATTGATGTTCTATAATAAAATAATAAAGCGACACTGCTTTCGCTGCCAAAAAAAAAGCAAAAGATAACAATAGATACTCACTGACTTTTAAAGGAAAAAGAACTTATAATTATGTTTGATATACCTCGCAAAGGTAAGAGAGTCAAAGCATTTTGAATTGAGCAGAATAAAAGAAAAGGGCTTCGGTTGTTTAATTTTCCCTTTTTTTTGACGTTTTGCTCAATAACATGATCTATGTATGAACTAAAATCATTTCTTACCCGCTAAATTGTCCACAAACCATGATTTGACAGAGGAAAGAGCAACAGAAATAAATTGTTAGCTGAATTTGAGTGTTTCATACAAAATAATAATACTAAGGCAACAAATTGATGCTTTTAAATACTTGATATGGTGTAAGAAAACAAAATTCTATTAAAATATAGAGTTTTGTTTTCTTTCACCGTATTGTATAACTTAGTTTATGAGTTGCTTAGAGTTTAAACGTACCGAAAGGCCAATGATCGCAAAAGGAAAAAGGCAAATACCACTACACAATGAAACTTTCCTACGTGAGTGATTTTCTACTTTTCTAACTAGATTGATTGAACATGCCGTGCGTAGGTTGTTTAACTCACCCTGAAGTGCTCTAAGCAAAGATATGTTACGCAAAATATAAATTCTAGACAAGATGAATTGTAACTGGATTTTCACATACTAAGCGATCATCTAACTGAAATTTTCTGCGCGAGCAGAATTTAACACTCAAGTTTCAAATTAAAAAAATTCAGTAACGGTTCGAACTGCGCTTTTACTGATCACGAGGAGAAACTATGTGTAACGGCTGCCACGCCTTTGCTACCGGACATTGATTTGTTATAAGTTTGTTTCGTGTTAAACGTGTTAAACCGCAATAGTGACGTTACTGTTTGTCCATTAGGGACGTGATCTTTAAGTTCCACCCAGAACCGCATTTTAGTTAGTTATCTTGTGTTGGGCTAACGATAAGACGTGTTTATCGAAAAGCGCCCTTTTGCCCACCTTATCTCGAAGTTCGTTTTGGTCAAACCTTTACAAGCGGGACTGTTATGTTATGCTTATGTTCCTTCTCTTCGTACTTGTTTAAATATCTCTTTCGGGAGTTTCGCCCAGTTTTTTATACCAGTTTCTTTCAAACTTTCTAACACGTGGCTTACGTTGTTCATGCTTTGTTAGTAAGCCGCTCGTTTTTTCTCACTCGGTTAATAGTTTTGTTAGAATTCGTTTGCAAGCGGTTCTCCTTTATCCTTGAAGATAGTCTTTTGTGAGTTTGTTTTAGAGTTTTAGCTAGTCTTTTAGGATCTTGCTTTTATATCGGAATGATTGGAATGTTGGTCCGTATCTTAGAATTTAGCTTAGCTTCTTCCTTATAATTTCATATTTCAGTTTACGATAAGTACTTGGATACCTCCACTACGCTGATAAAACGATTCAAGTCTTTTCCGAAAAATATATCCTCGCTTCATAGTGCGTCTTCACCAGCGAAACTCATAGTTGTCGTTGAAATTTGCTTCGCTTGTGTCGGCCGCTACACTATGCGTCTTAAGCACCCGAAATTTCAACTTACTGAAAAGAAGATCTGAACTGGTCAGAAAATGTCGCACAAATTTTTTCGCGAAAATTATAGAGATAGTAAACAAACTAGAACATGTATTACAATTAGTCAATGAAACTCAATTAGAGGTTACGAACAGGCAGAAAGCAAATTTTGCACTACATTTCACTTGTTAACTACATTTAATATCAAAATAGATATTCAACTTGCCTCAAGCAATTGCAATCCTATAGAAAACATTATCTTAACTAATAGCTACTTAGAAGGAATGAAAATGTTACTTACTGTCTAATTTCCCAAATTTGGGTCAATGCGCAAGATTTAAAGGAAAATACAGAAAGAAAGAAAAGGAAGTAAGTACACTAGAGTACAAACGCAATTTGATGGATACCTATAATCATTAAATACAACCCACCAAAAAGGAAATTTTAATCTTCAGATGTTTTGTGAAGATAATTGCATGATAGCAATCAAAACTTATACTTTTTCGCGTAATGTTTAACACTGTCTGTGCTATTCTGGGAGCAACAAAGTAAACACAATTTGAATTGTTTCTTAATGTAATGTATGGTAAAAACCTTGAAATATTTACTCTTCTCGAAATACAATTACTCGACTCGACTTGTTTGTAGCAATTTTATTTAGTCAGTAACAATCATTACGCTAATAACTATTAAGTGCCGCTCTCGCTAAGAACGGTCCTCTCAACTTCCCGTCGGGAAAAAGTTTTCTTTTATTTTTTGCCCATGGAAAGGGTTTAGGACACATGTCTCAAAAAATAGTTTAGTTGTTCTCCAATTCTCTTTATTTGGGTCCCTAGAAGCCAAAAATGATTTTTGGCTAGTACACCCGTGTGGACAGCGAGCGAAAGTGTAAATTTCACAGATTTTGTCCAGCGCGCAGCGACTGCAATAATATAGCTCACAAGTTACAAGGCGCCTTTAATCAGTTCAATGAGAAAATATGGAAACTTCAGCAGAAATATTTTTCATACAACTCTTCTTCATTCGACCTTTATTTGCATATCAAAATTGACCAATTTGTACGAAAGAGTTCTCAAAATGCAGGCGTTAATCGGGCTAAAAGATTGCCACAGACCCATGGGTATATCGGTAGCTTTCATCCACCAACATCTTAAAGACAACGCAAATGCACGTGTTTGCTTAATTGCGCTCTTGTGAATGATCGTTTGCATAATTCTGAAACTCGACCAAGATCTCCTTTTGACCGATCAAACTTCGTTTGTTTATCCTCTACGTTGAGGATTTCAGGTTTTCATAACAACTGAATGAAGAATAGATGCCGAGTTGTCCTAAAACGTTGCGTGATCGGTCGTAACGCTTGCGCGCTTGCGTGACTTACAAAGTAGACAAAGGTGATCGGAAGGCGCCTTCGAGATAGTTTTCATTGAAACATCTGGTCATGAACTACGCACAGTGTGGAGAAGATCAAAATTAAAGAATAAAATGTGGCACTCTAGTCATTAGAGACATATCGCGTCGTTTAAAAGGGCCCACAAACAAGTCGAAATACGTTACAGTTTTATTTACCAAAACAACATGCATACACTCGGAAAGAATTTTCGCATTTTCGCCCGAGATTGTGCACACGGAACGCGATGAACTAGCCCTCCTTTCTAAAAATCTTTTTCCATCATTAATGATTTTACGGTATTATGGACCACAACGGTTTTGACCAACAAACTCGACGTTTCTCTACGACCATCAAAATCAACTGGACAAACCCAGCATGATGTATTGCGTGACGTGATCGTGCAATTTTTCCCTTGTCAGATGACCTACATCGAAGAACCAAAATTTGATAATGTAACGAATTAGAATCAAAAGCTATTAAAATGGACTTACGAATTTCAAATTTTTTACTGAGTATCTTATCTTTTAAAATATTTGCTTGATTCATAGAAAGCAAAGATTGTTGCGGCTGCGGGTATTTCAGCCCTGATTTCTATGAGTACAAGCTAAGCTTGTTTTGGTCCGGTCATTTTGGCCTCGAAACGGAAAACAAAACAGATATTTATATGTTCTAAGCATGGGAACACTGGAAATGTAGTAAAAGTATCTTTGAGCATCCAGAGCACAATGGAAAAAGTGAGGTAGTGTAAGGACACTGAGTGTTCAACGCTATTTGTCGTAAAAACTACCACCAGCTTGTTATTGAATTGACTAAAATTTATCAAGAAGGCTTTTACTTTCTTTTGTTGCAAAACTCGTGGGTTTTAGAACTTTGAAACGACGTACGATAAATCCTGGCAACTAGAATTTGAGTCCATTAGCAAAATATGCCGGCTGGTCTCATGAGCAAAGCAAGCCTTGACGAAAAAAATTGACAGCATTGAAATTTTTAAAAAATGCAAAAATCGAGACAACAATTTGTCATGACAATTTTTCCTTTGATTTTGTTAGGAGAATTCTGGTTTTGTCTACTCGTGCAGATAGCCCAGAGAGGCCCTTACGAATCAATTTTTAGCTAGCATTCGAGAAATTGAAAATATATTACTCGTGTGATCCGACTACAATTATCATTCCGAAAACTTCGAAAACATCTCCAGTCAGTCTGACTTTCTTTCACGGCTTCACATTTTCCCTTGTGCTCTGGGTGCCAACAAGTACTTTCACCGCATTTCCAATGTTTCCGAAAGTGTTCCGATGTGTAAAACATTTCGATAACTGTTTTATTTTTTCCATATCGGGACCAAAATGACCGGACCAAAACAAACTTAACTTGTACTCGAGGATTTGGCTGGATAGCTGGTAGTACTTCAAATGAATCGATACGACGTCTCGGAATTCCGGGACAGAAATCAGGGCTGAAATACCCGCGGCCACAAAAATCTTTGCTTTTCATGAATCAAGTAAACATTTTAAAAGATAAGATTTTCAGTAAAATGTAAAATTCTTTAGTCCATTTTAATAACCTTCGACTCCAATGCGTTACATTAACTAATTTTGGTTCCGCGATGTTAGTCATATATCAAGGGAAAAATTGCACGATCACGTCACGCAATACATTTGTATAAAGGGGGGCTAGTTCATCGCGTTCCGTGTGCAAAATCTCGGGAGAAACTGCAAGAATTCTCTCTGAGTGTATGCGTGTTGTTTTGGTAAATAAAACTGTAACGTATCTCAACTTGTTTGTGGGCCCTTTTAAATAACGCGATATGTCTCTTGTGACTAGAGTGCCAAACTTTATTCTTTAATTTTGATCTTCTCCACACTGCGCGTAGTTCATGACCAGATATTTCAACGAAAATTATCTCGAAGGCGCCTTCCGGATCACCTTTGTCTATTTTGTAAGTCACGCAAGCGCGCAAGCGTTACGACCGATCACGTTTACGCAACGTTTTAGGACAACTCGGCATCTATTCTTCATTCAGTTGTTATGAAAACCTGAAATCCTCAACGTAGAGGATAAACAAATGAAGTTTGATCGGTCAAAAGGAGATCTTGGTCGAGTTTCAGAATTATGCAAACGATCATTCACAAGAGCGCAATTAAGCAAACACATGGATTTGCGTTGTCTTTAAGATGTTGGTGGATGAAAGCTACAGATATACCCATGGGTTTGTGGCAATCTTTTAGCCCGATTAACGCCTGCATTTTGAGAACTCTTTCGTACAAATTGGTGAATTTTGACATGCAAATAAAGGTCGAAGCGAAGGATCTCCTCTGATCACGCTTGTATGAAAAATATTTCTGCTGAAGTTCCCATATTTTCTCATTGAACTGATTAAAGTCACCTTGTAACTTGTAGCAAGATAGAATTGCGTGAGCTATATTATTGCAGTCGCTGCGCGCTGGACAAAATCTGTGAAATTTACACTTTCGATCGCTGTCCACACGGGTGTGCTAGCCAAAAATCATTTTTGGCTTCTAGCGACCCAAAAAAAGAGAATTGGAGAACAACTAAACTCTATTTTTGAGACATGTGTCCTAAACCCTTTCCATGGGCAAAAAAAGGAAAGAAGACTTTTTCCCGACGGGAAGTCGAGAGGACCACTCTTAGCGAAAGCGGCACTTAAGCAACCCAAACATTACTTTCTTTCTGATTTGTCAAATGGGGGATAATGCACCAGATTAAAACGAAAATAAAGAAAAAACATTAAAGAAAGTAAAGGCACTAAAGTATGTATCAACCAAAAACTACAAACAGTCAATAAAACTCGATTATCAATCACGAACAGGCAGGAAAATCTCGTGCCTCGTTTCACTTGTTAAGCAGTGTCAATCTAGATATTCCACTTGTCTCGCGTAATTTAAATGTAAGAGAAACCATTTAATTTATACCAATTTACTTAGACGTTTACCATTATCTTTATCAATGACAAGATAAAACTATTAGACAACGAAAACGTTACTTACAATCTGATTTGACAAGTGGGGGCCAATGCACCAGATTAAAAGGAAAAACAAGAAAACCAATCAAGAAAGTAAACGCTTTAGGGCAAAAACTACAATTAGTTTATAACAAAGAATTATCAAATGCAACACGAAAAAGATATATCTCACTATTTATGCGTTTTGTATCGCAAAGTGCTCTTTAATAATCGGGGCGTGGTACCCTTAATTAAATAAAAAGGAAAAAGAAACAGAAGGTGGAAGGTAAAAAAGCGAAAGAAAGACTAAATTTAATTAGTAAAACCCAGATATCGATGAAAAATAGTGATTTGAATTTCGGCCCTTTAAAGCGAAGTGTACTAGTACCATATGGGAAGCATTCTTTTTTTTATTTCATTGGAAAGTCCCATCGGCTATTTTGATATCTACAAAGTAGATAAAACTTATCCCCAATAAGGGTTCAAACTGTAACAGAAATGTTACATACAGCCTAATTTTTAAAAGTTGCCCAAATGAAAGGGAAAAGAAATAGAAAAAAAATAAGGGAATTAGAAAATGATATAAAACAAACTAAAGAGAAAAAAAATTGTAATCACGCCTTACTCTTCGAGAATTAAAAGAGAAACATTACGAACCGTCCAGTTTGAGTTTCTTTGTACACACGAAACAGAAAAGAGATATACAAATCAGTAAAAAAAAAAAAAGTAAGATGTACAAAGCATCTAAAGACTGGACCTAAACTCGACTTTGAATTTATAGTGACACTTTGTCAAAAGCAAAGACAAGAAAGTTGGAACTTACCTCCGGCTGGTGTGTCCATCATATTCATGGTGGCACAGAAATGAGAAAAAAAATAATAGATAAATAGAAAACAGCAAACTAACTGAAACGGGATTCCTACCAATTTTTTCAAAATCCGAGAAAAAGCGAGAGTGAAATCTTCTTGAACGCATTAGACTGTACCACCCACCTCGAGAAATAAAGGAGAAACATGACGAACCGTCGAGTTTAGATAGCTTATTTTGTACAAAGCATCTTAAGACCAGACATCAGCTTGACTTCGAAATTATACAAACACTGATAAAAGACATATAAAAGAAAACTGGCACTTACGCCTTTCTAATGATTCCATCGTGTACATGAAAATACAGGAAAGAAAATAAAAATAATGAATAAATAAACAAAACACCCTAAAAACAAACAAACTAAAGCAGAAATAATTCCTTCTAATATATATTCGAATTACGAGGAAAAGGAGAATGAAATCGTCATGGATGCTTAGACAGTACCACCCACTTCGAGAAAAAAAAGGTGACAAATATCAAGTTTTACAAACTTTTCATGCACAAAATGAAATCAAACGCCTTGACATTTAATCCAACTCATTGGATTCATCCCAAAGGGCTCAACATAATTTTATCGCGGAGAAGGCTGAAATGCGTTTGAGTTAGTCAAACGGATATTGATCATAAAGATCAAATGAATCAATTCTGTCCAAACTGGTCCTTCTCCCACACCAGGCCTGGATTCAAATTGTGCTGCTTATAAAAGAACGCTTGTGGTCGAATAGTACGCTGGACTTCTTAGACAGTGAGACTCAAAAGTAGGGAAAAAAGAGAAATACTTTATTTACTTACGTTCTGTAGTCCAACGCAGATTTCAAAGGGTGAAAAGATGAGGAGAAATATTTTGACAAGTTACCCTTTGCTTAAGAATACATTTTGTATTATTGCTTGCTTAATATTTTCGCCTGATTCGGAACCATAACAATAACAAAGACACTAGCAATGACACGCAACGAAGTGCACGAGCAGATCGTCAATTGTCACTGTCGCTTGAGAAAACGAATCGATAATTCAACCGTTAACAAAAAAGCCAAAGCAAAAAAAAAATGTGGTCATTTGATTGCCCACCGAAACATAGTCAGCTGCCAAAGGACACTTTTTGGATTAGTCATTGTGCAAACTAAAACAATTTTAATATTTTATGACATGCTGAGTACACTTACAACCATGAAGAGAAAAGATATCATTATCGGGTAGTCCTTAAAGAAGAATCTAACATGTATTTATCAACACGACTAGCATTCAGGGGAGCTGTAAGAAGAAGTATTTCCCAAGGAGGCTAATTAATGCGAAAGAGGTACTAAACTAAGCGAAGGACTCCACTAAGCGAATAGTTTGATGAAACTGACCTAAAGGATAATCTAACTACTCGTAGCGTCCTATTGTATGCCTACGAACTTTTAAGGAATCAAAGTGCTCGCATTGAAAATTGTATTATTCCCTGATGTCCAGGGGATCGAAAGTGTATCTAGAATAATAAATTTAAATAACGTTTTTAGAGGTCTTAGGAACGACGAGCTACCATTTGTGGAATACCAGAAATAAAGACTGATAGTAATTTACAATTAATTTAGTGTCAAGATGGGGGATATACTGATCCCATTTCCAAAAAGTTTATCTTAATACCATCTCCACCCAGTGTTTTCCAATTCAAGTGACACAGTTCTTATCAATCCCATTCCCTCAACCGCTAAAAGGGAGTTATTCCACTAGACGCATTTGGGCGTGTACTCAGGCGCTCGTAACGGGGAGTTCTGATCACTATCTACACACAATTTTCACTCTAATCAAAACCATAACAAAATTCTCCAACGTGATTGGTTGTCACCAGCCCGATCTAAGCACTAACAGGACAGTGGACACGTCATGCCTGTGTAAGTGGACAGTAAGCGATGTTGTCGCGCATTTCGCCGAGTTAATTGTTGTTTTTTAATGAAAACGTACAACTGATGTCTATTTTCCCTCTCAAATTTTGTCATCGTTTTGACGAATTGTAAACAGGAATTCAAGTCGACCAATTCTGTGATCATACTCGTAATTAACAAATCCGACTCCCGCTGCGCGGTCTTCCGATTCTGATAATCACTCGTATGGTTACAGACCGAATTGGACTCCACTCAGTCCTATTACCATAATTTATTGCCCGTGTATGAATTACATAAGGCAAGTTAAAAACGTGTGGAAGGTATGTGGAACGTATGTGGAAGAGTTATCACTTCCACACAGCAGAGTAACTTCACATATTTTTCTAATAGTTCTTGAACGCTTGATGTGAAATACTTGCACTCACACTTCTTCCTTACATTCTTGACAGCGATTTGAAAATGAATCGACCCCACTACGGAGCGCCTAAGTAAAACGTGTTACAGATCAAAGTTCGTTTTGATGATTAACGTAAAAACCGCTTACCCACTTGATATATCCGGTAAGATTGAGGGAGAAAAAGGAAATAAAGAAGCAGAATTAGTGTTTTAAAATTACAGCTAACTTCAAAACATTTTTGGCATGTACAAATGTTAGAATGTCTGTGATTCGTGTAAATAAATAAAATGGTGGGTACTTACAGCCTAGAGATTAATTTCATTTTGGAAAATAGAGAGAAATAATGATAAAAGAAAATATTGTTAGTATTGAATGCAAAAACTTATGAACTAATATATTTTTCTAACTACCGCTTTATCTAAATTTTAAGGTATGAAAGTTCCATGCGCACCATTTAGAACAACACGGTCTATTCTTAGTGTTACCTAATTTTCTGCATTTCAGAAATTCGCTATGTTGCTTTAATAAAGCTGCCAATGGTTTCATTGATTGGGAAAACTTTAAAATGATTCATTAATGATACAAATTTAAGTGATGAGAGCCATTGTAAGTATTACTACTCTATTATTAATCATAACATAGCTCAGTGACTTATCAGTCAAACATTGCATAGTGATGTACTAAAACCATTATTTAAAGACTTAATTGCAAATAATTCCATGATTTGTTCAGAAACATTCTTTTGCTTCACTAAATATAATATCACAAGTGAAAAACGTTACAGAAAGACAATGAAATTAAACTTTATATCTATAAATTCAAATATCTGAAAACACGACTCGGAGGAAAATAAATTTAGTTAAATTGAGCTCAACTTACAGCAAGACTAAGTATGAAATAAAATTGAGTAGTGTAGTAGATGGGTTCTTTCGCACTGATAAGTTTGTGTAGCGTAAGGTTTTTCAATTCAGGTAATTAAAATGTATACATATCCAAGTTGATCTCTACGCAAATACTAACAAAATGCCTATTTTAGATAAAATTGAGTTGAAGCTGAAAGCAAGATCAAAGAGTGGATAAACGTACAGAACACAATGAATAGATACTTACAAACTGTTGAGAATCAGGTGAAATGAAAGAAAAGATACAAAAGTAAATTAACGCTCTCTTGCCTTATGATTTTAGCGTGGTATGCTACGATCTGCCCTAATTAGATTACTATCAGGTGATTTTTTCCCCTTTTTCGACGATACAAGCGAAGAAATCATTGATCATAATTGTCACTAAGGATGTCCTGGGCTAACCTTGTTTAATTGGATCGCTTTCATGACATTTGTTTATTTATTCATTAATTTCGTTTTAGTTTTTACAGTTTAGTTGGATTACACTCAGGCTGCAGTTTTTTTTGTTTTTTTGATTTTACAGTGTTTACTCTCGATTAATTATCTCCTTCATTTGGTACTAAGTTGTAATACACCTGCTCCTTAAAAGATAAAAATTATGAAATAAACCGTTGGCTATTTTCTTATTTCTAAAGTGATAAAGGACCTATAGGTTTGTTTGTTTGTTTGTTTGTATGGTTTCTATGGGGGGGGGGGGGGGAGGGGGGAGAAAGGGGGGAGAGAGAGGAAACATTTAAGTGGCGATCTCTTAAAGAGCGGTCTAAGGCATTTCACATCGGAAAAAAAGTTTTGCCTCTAACTTTCCCCATTAAAACCTTGAATTGAGCTGAACAGCAAGACCGACGAATGGATAATTTTTTTTTTACAATTTTGATCCTCAAATGAGTTGTCTAAATAAACTCCATATCTAAATGAGTGAACATATCACTTTTCGTGAGGGAACCAGGAAAGCTGCGTTACGGTCTAGTTTTTACCATTCGTCATGATGTGAAGAAAGATAAGAAAGAGGAAACTGTTAACCTTCAGTTTCATTGAGGAGGCCTGGATCTGCAGAACAGGCGCAATTTTTCAGCGTTTTTCGGTCAAACGGAGGCAAGCGCGAGGCGAGCGCGAGAGCGAGTCACGCGCGAGAGGAGGAGTGAAAAATAAAACCACTTAAACACACCTGAGTGAATAGCTAGGGAGGTTATGATTAGAATTAATATACTTAAAAATATGTCGGAATCATTGGGAAAAAAAAAAAGAAATCCGGTCTTAGGGCCCTCAGGGCGGGAACACCCTCATGTAAAATATAGCTTATTGCTGCTTATTGTTCTTGTAACTTCCAAGCTAGCTCCAACAAAATTACTCAGCGGCCAGAAATTTATGTGACAAGTCACAAACACAACGTAAGATTAATTTAATTTTAGTTACATATCAGTTTTAAAGAAAATGATAAGTATTTAAATTGGATTTGATGCAAATTCTTGTCAAAGGCATATTTTAAAAGACATAGGATTGATCATAAACAACAAGATCAGGGAATGGATAAACATACGTAGCACAATAAGTAGATACTTACGCCCTGTCTCGCATCAGTCGACATGAAAGAAAGAAAACAACAATTGTTCAGTCAAGTGTTATAATAATTTTAGTTTAGTAATCATTAACTTACATTCCCAAGGATCGAGAAAAGGCCAGTAAAGCTGTGTTCATTCCAATTCAGATCATTATTAGGCTATATTTTCCAAGGCTATTACTCTCGACTAACTCCGAGAAAAACCTCCTTATCTGAATGTTGATGTGGTTATAGAAAAAAAGTTTGTTCTTACCATCCGTTTGTATATGAAGAAAGACAAGAAAGAAAAAACAATGAACCCTATGTTTCATTGAGGAGGCCTGGATCTGCAGAACAGGCGCAATTTTTCAGCGTTTTTCGGTCAAACGGAGGCAAGCGCGAGGCGAGCGCGAGAGCGGGTCACGTGCGAGAGGAGGAGTAAAAAATTTAAAAAGTCACGAAAAAACACCTGTATCCCTATGCACACCAAGATAGAAAAACCACGAACAACATTTTGAGAATAATGAATAGCTAGGGAGGTTATGGTTAGAATTAAAATACTTTTAAAAAATGTCAGAATCATTAAAAAAAAAAAAGGAATCCGGTCTCAGGGCCCTTTTCCCTTTTTAATAAAATGGAACACTCTCGTGTAAAATGTAGCTTATTGTTGCTTATTGTTCTTGTAACTTACAAGCTAGCTCCTGAACAAAATTACTCAGCGGCCAGAAATTTATATGACAAGTCACAAACACAACATAAGATTAATTTAATTTTAGTTACATATTAGTTTAAAAAAAAATGATAAGTATTCAAATTGAATTTTATGCAAATACTAGTCAAAAGCCTATTTTAAAAGAAATAGGATTGATCTTAAACAAAAAGATCAGGGAATGGATAAACATACGTAGCACAATAAGTAGACACTTACCGTCTGTTGAGCATCAGTTGACATGAAAGAAAGAAAACAACAACTCTTCAGTGAAGTGTTGTTAATAGTTTTAGCTTAGTAATCATTAACTTACATCCCCAGGGAAAAGGACAGTAAAGCTGTGTTCGTTCCAATTCGGATTATTATCAGGCAATATTTTCCACAGCTTTTACTCGCGACTAACTCCGAGAAAAACTACCTTATCTCAATGTTGATATGGTTATAACAAAAAGGCTGTTTTTACCATCCGTTTTGATATGAAGAAAGACAAGAAAGAGGAAACCATGAACCCTTAGTTTCATTGCGGAGGCCTGGATCTGCAGAACAGGCGCAATTTTTCAGCATTTTTCGGTCAAACGGAGGCAAGCAGGAAGCGACCGTGAGGTGCGAGTCACGCTTGAGAGGAGGAGTGGAAAAAAAAAACACCTGTGTCCTGCAGAACAGGCGCAATTTATTGCGTTTTTCCAACAAACAGAGGCAAGTAGGAAGCGAGCACGAAGATTGAGTCACGCACGGAAGGAGGAGTACCAAAACAGAAAGGCAAAACCAGCTGTACCCTGTACCTACGCCAATTATTCAAGCTAATTTTTCCCTAAACACCGGCGGAGACTACAACAAACATGATTTTATGTCGAGGCAACATTTTCTCCAAAGAAATGACGGTTACAAGTAAACATATGCTTCTATGCGAGCGAAGCTATAAGAAGGTGATATATTTGAACGTAAATAAATCTTTACAATTATTTTGGTGTTTTCAAATGCGTATGCGAACAAGTTTTGTAAACCTAGTGCGTCTGCTACCTTCGGAGGACAAATGTCATAAATGACATTTATCCCATCCCATTATTTACAGTTGTTGTTGTTATTTTCTTTAAGATCAGTTCTGTTCGTATTCCCAATTTACTTCTTTATGTGCTTGTAAATACATCAGCGATGCATTTCCTTTGCTTATCCTTTACAGTTGGCTTGTTCGGAATTAAACGAAGGGCTTCTCGAATAGCTTCGTCCATAGAACATGATACGCTACGCTTTTGTTGAAAGATATTCGATTATCACATGATACTCATTGATCAATTTGATAGGAACGGTGGAAGTGTGGAAAGTATTTCTTTTTTTGCGCTCTTCCCTCGCGCTCACCTAACGCTTGTCTCCGTTCGCCAATGGGACGCAAAAAAATTACGCCGGTTCTGCAAGCAAGACAAGGCGTGGTGTGAAAAATTCGGCAACAGGTTATCGATTAGAAAGATATTTTTAAATATTGAACTACCAAGTTAAAAATGAAAATTATTACGAAGCACGAGGATATAATCTCTTGTCATGAAGTGAATGTGTTTGGAAACCTGAAGACTACCATTCGCAAAATACTTCGACATTTAGAACTGTTCGTGGCAAGCAGCTGAGGTGGAAAGATTTAAAAGGTCTTTGAACGCTTGAAGGTTAAAACTGAACTGTTTTTTCAACGGTTGATGATTAAACTTTGGGATGTTTGATGGCTGACAGTTAAATCCATTGAGACCCTTCAAAGCGGACGCTTTGCCTGAATTACACCCGAAACTCATCTGGAGGCATGTATTGTAATTTTAATCATCATATGACCCGTATGGACTTGCGCGCCCTTCTTTTATATGCAGGTACATCCTAACTAGGTTGAGACAGAAATTTCGAAATCTTCAACACTAAGTGGTAAAATGTTCATTGACCGAGTTTGGTCGGGCCGGACCGGATAATAAGCACTGGGATGACCTTCGAGCCAAAAGTTTACCTATCCGGCTCTCCCATCCAGTCGATAAGTACATTTTACGTAATTTTTTCCTCTTTCGAAGTTATGCTGTTTGCCAATATACCAATAAAACTCACAACCAAAGACTCACACACTACAAAATTTAATCTTCACTTTAGTTACATTAGGTTTTCCTTTCAACAAAAAATCGCCGATATTTTATTATGTTTAAATGGTGACGATGAACAAAGATATATGCATTCGATTAAATCAAATTCAATGAATGAAATAAAGGGAATAAAAATTTTAGTTGACTTATGTAAGCGGTCAAACCAAAAATGCTAAAGTAGGTTAATTAAAATAATGGTTACTTACAGCCTTATTGTCACAAGGTCAGGTAAGATAATAAAAGAGAATAGAAAAGACAGTAAAATCATAAATCAGCAAAATTGTGTCTGAATTAAAAATCGTTTTAGTTCAACAGTTCACAATTCGAATAGACGATTAAAATCATACTCACATGCTGTATTGAGCCGTAACCAGGGACAGAAAAGTAACAAAAAATGTTAGTTTAAGTGAGGAAAGAGTCATTTAAGAAAAAGAATGCAGTAATGTTAAAAAACTAATCAATGAACCTAGGTTAAACACAAGGGATAAGAACTCGTATCACACTTTTGAAGGTTTATTGGGCTGCAGACATAGAGGATGAATGACCAACAATTAAAGGTAATGATATGATAATATTTATAGGCAACTGTTTGATACGTGTCTTTCCGCTTGTTCACTGAGGGACAAAGTTGTTTTCGATCTTATAAGCGGACTTGTCAACAATGGCATTTTTGCTGAATGGGAAGGAAGCTTGCAGTAATTGCCAGATTTTTATCTAATTTGCTCTTTGTCTGCTTAGAAGTTTCCTTAATGTCAGCATGAGCGGAGAAAAATGCCAATTTAAAAAATATTCTGGTGTACTGTCGATGTTGTATTTTGATCATCCCTTTCTACATCGATATTTCAATTTTCTCAGTTTTCCCTCTCTGTTTACTTAAACACAGTTCCCTGAAAGTTGTGTTTAATGCATAATCTTCTGCTGACATTATGCTCTCTCTCTCTCTCTCTCTCTCTCTCTCTCTCTCTCTCTCTCTCTCTCCCTGTTCCCCTCTCTCCCTCTCTTCCCACCCCCCCCCCCCCTTTTATGAAAATCTTCCGCACTCGTTGTTCTTAGTTGTCCACTAAACGCAAGAAAGGCAGCGGCGCAGATGTGCCCGCAATGCAGCTGGTCATTCATGCTTTAATCATAAGAATATTCTTAAACAAACAAACAAACAAACAAACAAAAACGAACAAAAGGAGATGACAACGTGTCATTATCCTTAAAGTAATTAGTTCTAAGCTTTCACCTACCGCCTGATGTATTTACATGTATTTGATCCACCGAAGGCGATATCGAGAGCAAAGAAAACGATAGGGATAAGCAGAATTCAAGTATTATAAAACATTGTTCAGTTCAACTGACATTTACAGTTAAAGTAGGCAATACTAACACACTTCCCATCAATCATCATATGGGACTGAAAGCTGGCCTCGGTTATTCTTCATTAACTGTTTTCGAGATGTGTCATTTATTTTGCTATTACAACGAATGGTATAAGAACATCAAATTCTCATCCTCATCCTCTCATCCTGTGTTTTGCTACTCAAGCACGTTTGCATTATTTAGGAATGTTATGGAAAGTGGAGCAGAAACAGATGTTATAACTAAATTATAAACTTCAGTAATCTAATCAAAAATCACTTACACGCTGGTGTATTTCACAAAGGCCGCACATGAGTGGAGAAAGCACAGAATGACAATTAAGTTAGGGAGATTAGATGAAAAATGAGTTGGCCAATAAATGAATTATGCATCGAATAAATTTGAAGCCTCGACATACCCCATGGGGAACCCGTGGATCCGTTCAAATTTCAGCCCCCGGGGCCAAAATTGTGTTTCAATACTCTACCCAAGTGCTGTACTTGATGGTCAATTTTTTTGAAAAGGCAAAATGAGCGATCCTAATATTCTATGAATTGCCAAGCCCTATAAGCTAGACCTGGTAGACCTTTTCTCCGGAGCCATTCGTACCCAAAAGTGAACTCTTTATCTTAAAACACCTCCACATTACAAGTTAAAACACTTGTATTCGACACTTCCGGTTCAAATTCCCGCCCCAACCAAGCGAGGCTCACATTCCCTAACCCTGGGCACGAACGACCGTTCCCCAACGGGGGAATGTTAAAGCCTTAAATTGATGGGCCCATTAATCAATAACTGAAAGAAAAGCGAAGCCAGTTAGTATTGAAACGTTTTTTTCATGCAATATGGTGTAATTGAAAAAAGAAAAAGGAAGTACATTGTTTTTAAACGATTTTGATTTTCTTTCGGTGGAACAGAAGTATGGAGAAGTCTTTCTTCAAGACCTTTACCGAAAGCAAGTTTCGTTGAGTTTAAGATGGTGACGCTTTGATATCTCCTTTGCAGAGAATAGGAAGGAAAGAAAAAACCAAATCTTCAACATCGAATGGACTCAAATCCACGCTAACTTGCATTCAAAGTTAAATATGATGCCACAAGATAAAGCTATTTTTTAAATTTTAACAATAATTTGTTGTTCAAAACAATGCAAAAGCAAAATTTAGCGAGTCCTGAAGGGAGGCTAAAGTAAAATTATTCGTTAAGGTTTAGGATTCAGTGTGTGACCTTGAAACCTGGGTTATTCTACGGGCCGAAACGCAAATCTCGACTTCTGAATGAAGTACAACGCCTCCTGATCTTTTCTTTTGTTATTATTAGTTTTCAGCTGGTAGAAAGGGTACAGAATGGGAGTGGTTAGCAGCTTTTTGGTCATGAGACAGGTTAGGAGTAACATCTACATTAAGAAATTGAAGTAGCACTTACTTCCTGATGTTTCCGAAGTGCAGTCCATGAAAAACATAGAGAAAGGAAAGAAAAGAAAATCACCGGACCGGCTATCACATTCCCGTGTTAACAAAGCATAGAAAAGTGGGAAGAGTAATGAAATATATCCTATACAGTGCCAGAAATTTAATCAAAATATTTAAATGATTTTCTTTTGGACATGCAGTTTTTTATTATCATAGTGAATGATGCAGCTGAGTTAATCCTCCCCTGTACTTTTTAAAAGTTCCCTAAAAATCAATATCAACACCCTGACAGCAAAGGTGCGTGCTGTTTTATATTTCATTCTCCTCCTGAAAAGGAAGAGCTATTGTAAGTCGTGTTGCAAAAACTTGGTGACCTGTGAGCATATTGTTATCCTGCTCGCCAGGGCAAATAAAACAAATCCATTTTATACAAAAACAGGGGGCCTCGCCATCATGATGGAAACGTGAAAGACGTCAAACTATCCTCATTTCAAAACTTCATGGGAAAACATAAAAACACATTGAATTATTTTTAGTAAATGTTTTGTATACTAGTGACTGTCAACAGTAAGTTTCGATCAAAAAAAAAAAAAACTTTCTACAAAATTTCTCGCCCGCAAGCATGAATGCTTCAAACAGGTAGCTGCTACACTTCTCTTTGACAAAAGTGTGATTACCATTGCACTGAAATAATTACAGAAAAGTATAAATGACATAGAATAAGTAAGCGATTAAATAAGCGAACACATTGTTTTGCACTTAAAAGTTAAGAAATTAATAAAATATCCAAAAGATTACTTACTTTGAGCTAATATTTCCATGAAAATGTTTCGTACATTGAGAGACAAGAAAACAATCTCAAATTATGTAGTGACCAAGATTTGCTTATTGCATTTGCAGTTGAAAGAAAAAAACTAGGAACAACAAACAACTAAATAAACAATAAAAATGAAATGGAAACTGAAGAAAAACATACTAAATTGTCGATAGTAACAACAATAAGAACAAGCTTAATTTTGCCTACTCGGTCCATATTATAGTTAAAGTTATTAATTATTCGATTCACTGAAAAAGAGAGAAGGAGGAGAGACAGCTCCCAATATTTGTTCGTATCTCGACCTGATTACTACAGCACAACTCGAATAGTTAGCCATCAGCCCATAGGAAAGGCGACTGCACTACTTGGAGAACGGTGACAGTGATAACAAACTTACGACACTGCTGTTCATCTGAACCATCACCACAGTCATCTCCGCCACGGCAACGTCTCCATTTACTAAGACACTTTCCATTAGCACAAGTGAACTCGTAGTTTGCACACTTTCCTGTATGATAATAAAAACAACTTAAATTCAAAGACAAAATATTGAGACTGTGTATTTAAGAAAAGGAAAAGAACAAACAAAACCTAAAATAATCCTAACAATTTAGACATACTTCTTAGCTCTGAAGTCAAAAACCATAGGACAGTAGTTTTCATCTCCGAGGTTATGCCTTTGCCGCAAAATTCTCCCCTGCTAAATATGTTTGAACCGATAAGCAGACCAATAAGCAACTCGCAAGCTCTTGCTAACACAGATTCCCTTTCTAAATTTTCATCCCTGTCGTCTACAGAAAGTAGAAAGTTGCCGCTGACCCTTGGTCTCTCTGTGTCATTTTTTCTTCTTTTGACTTTTAGACTAATTTTGAAAAAAGGAAGAGACGAGGACTCGACTTTATCCTTTTTTTGATAACATGAATATCCGTAAATTTTAGTTGTCTTGACAGAAAGGCTTTGTAAATATATATGGAAATCGATAAACATGTTTGATTAGTTTCTTTCCTCCATATCTCATACAATCTCCCTATCAAGCAGGAGGTGACCAGTTAACTTTGGTTTTTGTTCCGTTTTTGTCGTTTCAATCCGCCTCTTGAAATCATTTTTTAATACTTCAAAGATCCTCCATCTAAGATTTTCTATTGATAGTTACGTGTAAATCAAATAAATACAAGCGACGTGTACAAAATATGCCATTCCTTCAATGCGGTTATCCGAGCAATATTACAAGGAAACGACACAAAGATAGATTTAGATTTATGATACTTACGGCCAGCTGATTGGCGCAGGTAAAACATGAAAGAAAAGGAAAAGTTACTCAATTGGTATACTAGTATCATTACAATACCGTTAAGCTCTATGAAATTTTGGTTATGGCGCACTGGCGACAAAAGTTTACGTGTAAAAGAAAAATTTATTGACAAGCTCTACATTAGCCATTTAACATCCCCTGTGTTTCGACCGTTCGCGTTTTCGCCTTTTTGCGTTCAATTAATACAGTCAATTAAGGCAATGCCGATGGGTGCATGACTATATTTCTAGAAAAGCTTTTTTCAAATTAATATGCAAACGCTTGGGGAACTCAATATACTCAAGAAATCCCGAAGCGTTCATTCACTGCACGCATGCGTAATAATGGTTGCTTTAAAAATTTATCATATAGAGCATTTTACGTTGCAAAGTAAAAATCATTATTTCTGGTCTCCCAATTAATGCATTTGACTTTGTCCAACGGTAGGATACAAAAGGAGTTATCTCGTATATAAAATCGCCGCGATCTCATTCAACTAGTTTCAGTTTATTTCATTCGATTTTAAAATGACTTTGACCATCAGAAGAACCGTCTTCATGCCATTAAAGTTCTTAATCTAAAGATGGCGCAATGTGACGACATTCAACCAATAGCCACTTCAGTTTTGTTAAACTACCTCTGCATATGATTTACGTCACAGCTTTATTTCGCTGTCTTGGAGGTGTTCTTGCAAATGAGGGGTTCTTGAAAAATATAGCATTTTTTATACATTTTTGAAAAGAGAGTTAGTCTTCCAATTTAATATTACTTTTTGAGAGTAGCATTTTTACGCTAAGCCCATATAAAGAATAAGGAGATGTACAGAAGTAGAAGTTACCTATCAACCACAGTACTTACTGCATTGTTCGTCTGATCCATCACTACAGTCAGTGTCCCCATCGCAGCGGAAAGACGCGTAGGTACACTCTTGTTGATTTGCACAAGCAAACTGATCGTCTCGACAGGTTACTAGCAGATAATTAAAAGGAACACATGAACCGTGACAAAACGTTGGCACTTCTTATACATTTTTTACCAAAAATATATAATGAATATTAAGGGCTTCCTCACGACTTGAGCAGCTTACCTTTAGTGATTGACCTTTTGTGACTGACATTTTGCAGTGACTTTTCATCAAAGACAAAGTTTGTTAACCGTCAACTTCCACTTTACATTTTTTAAGTTTATCGTTATGATTCGCCAGTATGTGATGAGATTTACGTTAACAATCAATGTTATTGTTACCATCATTAAAAAGAAACATTTATTGTCCGATGAAATTTTCATGGAAACGTTTCAAGATGGTGAGTTTTTGATGAAATGTCGCAAATACCAGTTAAACACGCCTCAATCACGGCGAGCTTCTTACCTGAGATTTAAATCTTTTCCCATAATTTTTTTTTTAAATTTAACGCCAGCATGAGATGTTGAATGGTTTAGACTGTTTGTTACAAGTACTTAGCGTATCAGTTCAGTCAAAATTTGGTGTAACGGGTTAAGTCCTCCAAGGTTTTCTTCAGATATAGAAAAGCTTGTTCAGAATAGAGTTGGAATTTTGTAATGTGTCTATCATGCTAAACTTCTTTTGGTTATAAGGTTTCATAGGGAGTCACTCGGTTGACTAGAAGATAAACATTACAAAATGGCAGTAGCAACATACTCGCAGATGTGCAGGGGACGGCTACCAGCATGAGCAGTAGAACAACCTGGGGATTCATGACAATCTTTGTGGAAACAAAAAAAGGTAAAAAATAATCAAAATCGAATGTAATGAGTCAAGTCTGAGACTGCATGTGGCTACTAATATAGCACAGTGATCAATTGACTTTCAACCAATAATTCAAAGGTAAGAAATAATCATATAAATAATAACAATGATAGCAATACTAATAATAATTCATAGAGGGCTAGCTCGAAAACCTAACGGTTCCTCCAGCCTCTAGGCTCTAAAATGATACAACTATGTTTATTTTGCCTGTTCATTATAATCATTTTTCTTATTTCATTGTAATTCCATTTTTGTGAGAAATAAAAACTTGTTGTTGTTGTTGTAGTAATTACATTTGTATCTTATATTTGTATCTTATATCTGATATTATTGTATCGCTTCTTTTTACTGTATGAAAAAATGTAATTTAAGGTAAAGGGCATCTAACTAGCTTGCTATATTATGCCCTTCTCCATCCTCCTATCTTACTTGTAATTATTCATTAGACTCTAATCTGTTGAAATGGAGGAAAAAATAAATACCAAAAAAAATTAAATAAAATAAAGTAGTAATTATAATGATGATAATGATGATAATATGGTCACAAGCTATTGGGAAACGATCGAAATTGCGTTTGGAAACTTGTTGTGCAATTTGATATTTCACCATTAGAACTTGAATTGAAGATTTTATGTTGACATTAGCAACAATGAAATGTTCTGATATACACAGTGCAGCTCAAAGATAAGGGGACATTGTATAGAAGTACCATGCGCACGTATCAAGCGACATACGTCGACATACTCGCATAAATACGCATATTTCCTTCTCGTATGGGCTTTTGTTATTAATTGCTCTACTGTGCTTTGAGTGGCATTGAGTTATAGAAAAAAAGAGCTGGTACTGTAAAAGCGCCGGCTGCTAGCATGAAATGGGCAAAGTAATTATGAAACGTCCATGAGAGTTATCGTGTTGAATATGTCTGTCTTATAATAAAAATATGACTGTTCTTTTTATTTATTTATTTTTTGGTATTTTATTTTGTTGTCTTGTAATTTCTGATCACTTACACCTGTATAATAATATTGTGGCATTTCTAATAAACTTGTAAGGGAGCCAAAAAAGGAACACTTTACCTTTCTTGCACTTGGCAGTGATCTGCCTCAAAACACTTGTACAATCTGAAAAAGTAAAACATAATCAATTAAGAAATTGGAGTGCGTATCAAACTGAGAAAACTAAAGAATAGAAATTTCATTATTCATAAATACATTTTGGTTACCTCTGTTACTTGTTCGTCACAGCATTCCTGAAGCCACTTGAAGTGACCTCTGAATAGGCAAGCTTAACGAGAATTTTATCACCAATCTGCTCCTTACAGATACTGGTTCCAACAAGGTAAAAGAAACTGAATTCGACATAAACTGAGACTTCTTGATATGAAATTTGATAGAGCATTGTTAAGCATCAAAAGTTCAACGCGTTTCAAATAAGCAATTACCTTCGATGCAAGGCGTCTTAGAGAGAAACCCCCCGAGAAAATAGATAGTTACTCGTTTCCCGTCCGTTGATAACAATAAGTGGATTACCTCAAAATTGCATGATCTCTCCCACGGATTTTTTTTCCCTCCAATGTTGTCTTGTTTTCTTCCTATTTAGTGTACTATTTTAAGACAAAATATTTCAGCAGTTTTTCCTTTTTTTGTCAAGAGGAAAACAGGTAAATGTGCGAATATAATTCAGCTATAACGACCACTTAGATCTAAAACTATAAAAGCAACGCTTATTTAACAAGCACATTATCAGAGATAAAGCATACAGAAGCAAAGTAAAAAAATTGGCCCAAAATGCTAAATATACCGAGATAATGGTATTAACACAACAACACTCTTATGTCCGTCGAAGTCGCCCCGATCAGAATTAGAATCAGTACTTGTATGGTACTAAAAACCATCAGCTTTAAAATAATTATTTAATAACCGAGTCGAAATAATAGAGATGATGATCATCGGCGATGATCAATTATACACGGCACATCATCAGCAGGTAACAACTGAATTACATAATATTTAGAATAACCATGTTTTCAATGTTCCACACGGTACAAAAATAGCCGAGAAAAAATTACCTTTTTCTAAGGTGTCTCTCTGAGAATGAATAGATTCCTGCCGATCAAAGTCGAAAGTCGCTGAATATAAATATTCCTTCCGTGATAGCCAAAACCAAAAAAAGGAAGACGGTGACGTTAACTTTGCATAAAGATGTATTTCAGAATCCAATTCTCTTTAAATGTCGATGACCTCACCTCGAATAGAGCAAATAAGAGGGCAAGAAAATTATAAGCTTGCAACCATCTGGAGAATGCAATTAACTTCTGAATAAACGGGTTTCTATAAATATAATTTTATTATCACTTGGTTCCGTAATGATAGTCAATCCAACACGTTGGAAAATTCAGATCGAGAGCAACTGAGGCATCTTATGTTTATTATGATATTTTTTTTTACACTGTTAAGAATAAAACTTTCAAGGCGTTTTAAATGAGCAAACACCTTTGACGCGAATAATTCTGAGGAGAAACCCTCCATAAAAAATAGATAGTTATCAGACAGGTAAACACTGCTCTGTTGGGATAGAAAAGACGAGAATAACAATAACAATCGCAATAATGACGATGATGATACATGTTAATAATAAAAATACTAATAACCATTCTAATAAAATGATTAATGATAATCTATAGATGGGTAAATTCTCATGTAGCTTTAATGTTTTCGAATACCGTTGCTGATCGGCAAATTAGCATAATATTCTTCTTGTTGATCAAAGATTAGAATCATGACATCATAATTGTTTTGAATCAGCCAATCAAGTGAGAGATCCTTGAAGCTTGAAGCCATTTGGTGACAAATAAAGTTTAGTGGCGTCAATAGACTGTTTCAACCGTCAGCTGTCAAGCAATTTTCCCATTTCCAACAGTTTCTAATTTCCTTTCTCTTTGTCTTTCTTCGTTTGTTTTTTGTTTTTGTTTGCCGTTTTAGTTTGGTCTCGTTTTGTTTTTCAAGTGTATATTGATTCGTCTTTCTTTTTCTATAACCGTTTCTGTTCATTTTTTAGACAGTTATCAGTAATTGGCAAGCGTTTATTTGCGATCAAGCGGCCAACAAAAAAATGAAATTTTAACGCCCACAATGCAAATAAACCAAAATAGATAAAACGTTCACTTCACCGACAGGCGCCGAGAAGAACAATGTACAACATATATAGTCTCCTACAAATATGCATACTAAGGCACTGTTTGTTTCCATCTCTTGGCGACAAAAAGGGGCACCACAGAATTTCAAAATTTTTGTTATTTAATTCTCACTTTATTTTTTCGTTTTTTATGTTTTCTTTTGATGTACTTTGTTTTAAAACAAAAATGCTTCCTTCGTTTCTATTTTTTTTTCAAGAAGAGAATCGCGTTAGCGTGCGGATGTAATATGTTGGCTGCTTACTCTTAGGAAAGATAATAGGCAAACAGGGGTGGGCTCGGGGGAGGTTAAACCTTTAACTTTCAAGATCTGATTGTCAATTCTCCCCTCTATGTGCTACACATTTCCTTTTTAATTGGATACAAGAATTTGATGTTAGATCAAGATAACAATCTCTACCTGATAAGTTTGAATATTCTCATTACCTGTTTGCTGAATAATGTATGGATATCATAGAAAGAAGATTCATAGTGATCACCACTGGGAGTGAAAGGCTAACCAATCACACTTCCTCTGAGAACAAACAAAGGAATAATAATAATGAAAAGATAAGAAAAACAATATCTCTTGGCAATAGATTTAATCTAAACGCCCACCGAGTGACGCATGTCGATTTTTTTGTGGTTTACGGAACATCTTGCAAAGATATAAAACACTCAGTTGAAGAAACAATGGATTAGTAGAAAGGCTCGAACATATGGAATAATGTAAAAGATAACTTTAGGGAAAAAATAACGCAAGTCAAATGACATCGATGAAGTAATGCAAATTAAAGAAAGAAACTTCACCGAAGTCTGTTTTTAATTTTTCGTTCTCCCCCTTCTCCCGGGGTCTTTCGAAGAAGGAAAGGCTCCTAAACATGCAATCTGTCTCCGGATCTCTCACATGATTGGCTGACTCAAAAGAATGATAATGTCATGATTCTAATCTTTGATCAACAGGAAGAATATTATGCTAATTTGCCGATCAGCAACGGTATTCGAAAACATTAAAGGTACACGAAATTTACCCATCTATAGATGATCATTAATCATTTTATTAGTATGGTTATAAGTATTTTTATTATTTACATGTATCATCATCGTCATTACTGCAATTGTTATTGTCATTCTCGCCATTTCTATCCCAACAGAACAGTGTTTACCTATCTGATAACTATCTATGTTTTTACGGAGAGTTTCTCCTCAGAATTATTCACCGTCAAAGGTGTTTGCTCATTTGAAACGCCTTGAACGTTTCACGCCTAGCAGTCTTATAAAAAAATTTCATAATAAACCTAAGATGCCTCAATTACTCTCGATCTGAATTTTCGAACGTGTTGAATTGAGTATCATTACGGAACCAAGTGATAATAAATTTCTAATTATAGGAACCCGTTTATTCAGAAGTCAATTGAATTCTCCAGATGGTTGCAAGCTCCTAATTTTCTTGCCCTCTTACTGGCTCGATTCGAGGTGAGGTCGTCAACATTTAAAGAGAATGATTTTTGGATTCAGAAATGCAACTTTATGCAAAGTTAACGGCACCTGCTTCCTTTTTTCGGTTTTTGTCCTCGCGAAAGGAATATTTATATTTAGCGACTTTCCACTTCGTTCGGCAAGAATCTATTGTTATGAGTAATTGTTGTTGCAAATAGAAGCTTCTAGAAATCCCCAGACTGCTTATTCATGCTGACATCAAGTGACGCAGTTATTACGTAATACTACTAAAATAATTCTCTTGTTAGCTTTTGGTATGTTTCAGAACACTTTGTGAATGTATATAAGGAGTCATTTATGTAGTAAAATGTAAAATGTTATTCACCAGCCTAGGGTCGGTCCGTATTGGGAAAAACTGTGCCCTCTTTCTTGAGTACTCAAGGCGGAGGGCACAGTTTTTTCCAATACGGACCTCCCGACGGGCGAATAACATATATATGTAGATTTGTTTCGTTGAGGGCTCCCTATGCATGCATATTTATGTGTAATTTATTTACAACAATTTTTCGAGTGAATTCATAATGCATTCATATAAGCGCTTGCGAAGAGTTGCAATTTCATAAACAAGCAGTTAGGGAGAAATAAGAGAGATGGTAAGTTTTGAGCTCGGTTAAGATATGAAGATGATTTTAGTCTTGTGACGAGCGTGGGACAAAGAAAACTTCTGAGTCCTCATGAGGAATCGAACCTCAGACCTTCGGATTCTGCTCTCCGATGCTCTACGACTGAGCCACAGAGACTCCATGGTGAGTGAAGTCTCTTACGAAGTTCATATGATACGCGTCCTGCATACTGTGAGGATTAGCAATGTCGATAGGGTAATGTTTGTGGATAGAACTGAGATAGATGGAGATAGATACATAGTTTATTATCAAATAAAATACATTGCAGCCATAGGCTGAATTGCGTGCTTTTTCTCAATCATTGATTATATAAGACTATATAAGACTACCTATTACAAAAATGCTAAAACCTAAATAAAATTACTAATATAACTAATATAGCTAATATACAGCAGCGGAATAGCTAAAAATCTAGGTTAGCACACACGCACATAACCAGGATAAATGAAAATTTAAAACGGTCAGTGCGAAAGCGCGCATGTTAAAAACGCGCCGGTGTCTAGTATTGTAAGCTGAAAAATGCCTATCTGGCAGCAAATTGTTTAATTTGTGAGATGTATTTGAGATAGACTAAAACAGATCCGTACATAATTTCATGTGTCTGTCACAGAGCGAAGCTAAACCGTGCCTGTCTAAAGAGTCATGATATGACAGTTCTGGTGAAATGATGGATAATGCGCGTCTTTGGACCCTTTCAATGTCATCACTAAGATACGCAGGTAACGCATGATGGAATATTTGTGCGCAGTATTCCAGAACAGGACGTATAGTTGTACAATAAAAATTAATTATGTCATCCGCTGGAACGCAGGCTCTCTTTAGAAGGACTAAAAGTATAATCGTTTGTTTGCTCTTTTTATAACATCATTGACGTGGTTATTCCACTTAAGGTTACACGAAACAGTCACGCCTAGGATCCTACCCGACTCTACCGTCTCTAATACTTTGCCATCGACCAAGAGGGGAGTGAAATGGTGTTTCTGCCTCTTGTAGTCGATGACCATAACTTTGCATTTGTCAGCGTTAAGCTGCATCTTCTGTGCTTTGGACCAATCCTCCATCACTTTGACAGCGGTTTGGGCGTCACCTAATGCGTTACGCGGGACGATCTCTGCCACCGTCGTGTCATCAACGTATTTCCAAGTTTGAACCTGGGGAAGTCTTAGATCGTTCATCATTAGCAAGAAGAGCCATGGCCCCAATTTTGTCCCCTTAGGTACACCAGCTGGTACGGGGCCCCACTCAGAGAAACAATCAGCAGATAATTTTACGCGTTGGTAGCGATGCACTAAGAAGTCAACTACCCAACGTGCTACTCCCCGAGGGATATCAAGACTGTAAATTTTGTGTGTTTGCAGTTGATGGTCAATGTAGTCAAAAGCTTTGCGGTAGTCAAACAGGACCACCCTGACTGCAGATCCCGTGCCATCAGTTGCGCGCGTCCAGTGATGGAGCATGGACGTCAGAGCTAGGGCCGTGGAGGATTTCGGTAAGGCTCCAAACTGGTCGGGATTGATAATTTTCAACACAGCCGGACCGATGAACGCAGATACCACGAAGTCTTCGGCTAATTTGGAAATAATTGGTGTGAGGGAAATGGGTCGTAAGTGCTTCGTAATAGACCTCGCTCATCGAGGTGTACGCCAGGAAACACCGGCAGATGACAATGAAGTGCGCATACTCGAGTGTCGAGCTTCAGTGTAGCGTACCGCGAGCACACGACTAGGCATTGCACGAGGGCTTCACGTAGGCTGATAGATGTGAAGCCGCGTAAGCAAATAATTTGCAACCCGCGTTTTGAGCGCGAAATCAAACTGGTGAGGTTGAAGTTGAACAGTAATTCTCAGTATTTTGCATTTTCTGATCAACTCGCAAAGCAACAATACCGGCAGAGCTAAAGCTTTGTCAACGAGAAGAAATTGTTATGATTCAAGTTTGTGGAGAGAGGGTTTTGAGTGAAAATAGGACGAAAAGAAAGAGACTGAGCGACCAAAAAAAAAAACAAGAAGTAATTACGTAAAGTAAGTCGAGAAAAACACGTAAGAAAGTTAGAGAGGACACCAAAATATGCAGAATGCGGTGAAAGGAACGTGAAGGAGAACAAGAAAAGACGTAAGTAAAAAGGCGAATATTTAGCATAGAGCAACGCGAGAAGGAAGTACATCTAAGTGTCCAATACCTTCAACTTTCCCACGAAATGACTGAACATCCGAGCCATTTCCTCCTTGGTGCTGGATATTTCCTCTAAGCATCTTTTTAGTGTGTGAACCAAATCAATGAGTTGTCTCTTTGAACAATAGGGAACAGCAGACTGCTGTTGGATATCATCGTTTAGTACATTCCACAGTGGACTGTCGATGCTTAACGCGTCTTCAACCGCAATTGTAAGGGGTATTTACAACCCACCGTGTCAAAGTTTTGTCCTGTGTACTCCTTGACCAGCCGTTTAATGGCTCCCGTTGCCTTCGTAATTTGGGCACAAAGCTGTTTTGCAATGGCTTGTCCATCTAAAGAATTAACACAGCATGAGTCAAAATGATACCTTAGAAAGCCTACACTACAATCATTTCATTACGATATGTTGGTTAGCTATAATCGGACGTCTTATCGACGACTTTTAGCACTGGAACATATCAATGCAATACCTGCATATTTCTTCATTAGCTGTGAGAGAAACCACCTTTCTGAGCACTTGACATGCATGGATAATAGCAAGTCTTCTCGACGCTTGTCTTGCAAATAGCGGAGGTATGCAATATACATGCTGCTGTCAGGAGACCATCGGGTTGGCTGTCCTCAAGGTTCTTTAGCTGTTGATCCAACCTATTGCCAGCAGAAAGGAAAACAGAGGAGAAAGCAAAAATTTGGTTGGAATTATAGATTTGGTTTTGCATTGATTTGCAGTGCGATCGGTAAACAAAACTTGCCCTGAGAACCAAGTAAAATACCAATAACGACTTCCACATTTAACGGCATGGAATTGTCCATAATTCTGATTGCTCGATTGCATGATTGTCTGTTTACTTGTATGATTAACTACTTGTAGATTTTGTGGCTGGTAATGAGTATTTTTCTTTGTTTTGGAGGACCTCATTTGAAGACCGTTTTAATATCCTACGTAAAGATCATTTAGTTCCCAGACCAGGGGAGTAAATATGGCAGAATCCAAAAGATGGTTATATACTTGTCAAGCCGATCGGTCAATATTTTCAGATGCCGGGGAACATTTTTTGCAAGTTTATTCTGTTAATGAACAATTTGAAAAATTCAGAAGACAAGTATCAGAGAAAGTCAGGACAAATGACAGAAAATGATGGACCAAAAAGTAACACATTTCCTGTAAAATTCAGAAACGACAATTGGGGTAAACATTGTATGAAAACCAGATCTCCATGCTACTCCATACCTTACACAGAAAACTTGTCCGGGTTTATCATCTGATGATGAGCCTTCAAAGAAGAAAATGTAAAATCATAAAGGAACTTGTAACTGTTTAAGTAACTTGCGTGTACCTTTCTGAACTTCAGTTGTGGTACTCTAATTTCCTCTTAAGCACTTCAAAAAATTTATCAAACTAGAATCAAAAATTAAGGAGGGCAAAATAAAACGGATGTCATTCATTTGTCATGATTATTTTTGGTCGTTAAATGTGAACCATTCCAAAGAAGATCACAGCCGACCGAGTTGCAAGATAAAAAAGACTGGTTAGAGGTCAATAACAACTAGGCATTCCTCGCGAAATTTGATAATAGCCTGGGAACTAGCGCGTCTTGTGTTGGAACTCGCCATGTGACTAATTGACGTAAATATAGTTTACACACGGGAATTACATCTGACCTTGATACAGTCAACAAAATCACTTGCAGTAATATCAGAGTAATGATGCCGAGAAAAGCGAGATCACTTTCGAAGAGGAAGACCATGTAATCCTGTATCATTATATCTTTCGGATCAAAAATGGCGGGCTTTTCAATCTTCGAAACTCTACACGTTGTGGATTCGTTGTGGTAAACTGTCTATTTGTTTTGGCCACGGCTGCATTGGATAGCACCTCTGAACTCAGTAATCCTTTGGATACTTGGCGAAAGGAAGATCAGGATAATGTATCACCCGTTAAAACACTGCAAAGGTTGGTGAAGTGTAATAGTAGTAGTATTTTTGGTAAAATTTCCGCACAGCCCCCTACTATCGTAAAACAAATCTGTTTCCCCAATGGCTATGTGTTGTTTTTGTCATTGTTTTCTCTATCCAAGAACTGAATGCATAATGTAGGATGGGGCGATGCGGAAATTTTACCCTGCTTGTGATAAAACTGTTGTTGGATTGGCATGTGGCTGTAATTACACACCAAAAAAAAAATCCTTTTCCCCTCTCAGAACGAATGAAACATAGCATGGAAAGGCACTGTTCAGAAATGATGAATTTATGGACAAACTAATGAACTCCTACATCATGAGCGCTGTGGAACAGTTTGATCTGAACTGCACTGCAGCCAGAGTGTTGTTAAATGCCATGCCTGGGCTGGAAAGTGCTGCAGTTTTTCAAGATATGGTAAATTTAGTAAGGTATTCTAAATCCTTCAACTCTCAAGATCTGATTTAAATTCTCTCCTCTAGCTGCTACACATTTCCTTGTAAATTCGTTACGAGAATTTGGTGTTTCACACTTTTCACACTTTTATTTTTTTATTTTCGTACATATTTACAAGATATTAGATCAAGATGACAACTTCTTCCTGATAAGTCTGACTATTCTCATTACCTTTGTGCTGGATAATGTATGAATATTATAGGGAGAAGTTACATGTTAATCACTTCTGGGAGTTAAAGTGTTAATAATCTTAAGATGTGACATTTTTTTGTCAGCTTGAGTTTCATGTTAAAGTCCAGAAATTGTGTCCAGTTTCTGTGGCATGGCACTCCCTTCCTTTTTAGAAAAAAATAAATACTTGATATTAACTTGCACAATTTCTCAGGAATTGTCTTTTGTCACTCATGGCATTTTATTTTTTGGAACACCTTTTTTAAACTATACGCTGAGGATTAAATGTTGAATTTCACATGTTTAAGTTCCCTGCATTGGCAGCTGCAAATTTGAAAGGACTTGTCAGACCTTACACAGTCCCTTGTGACAGACCTGTTAAACAGGATTATCCTGAAAGCAAAGACAAATAGGAACAAGAGCAAAAAAAGTAACATTGTGAGTAACAAAGTAAAGAAAGTGAATCTTGCTGAGCCAGGACCATCATGCACAGTGCCACAGAATGGTAAAACATCTGGTTTGTGTAATGGAGAAGTGGAAGAAGCAAATAGGCAATGGAAAGGGTTAGTTCACTTTTTGAGTATTGTAACTCAGATTGCCCCTCTGCCAGTGAGTTGAATTTTCTAACAACTTTAAGTTGATTTAAGTGTCTTTTCAAACTGAGTGGTATTACTGGTTTGCAACTTGAAGGCTCAATTATTCTCCTTTGGGTTTTCACTTTGACAGCCAAGGCAGTGCTTTCAGTAAGACCCAGCACCAGTAGGAGCTCCAGTGGGTATTCTGTAGTGAATAGGCAGTTATACTCTGGGAACTTTCATGCAAACTCACGATGTGAGACCTAAAACACCTTGATCTTCTAGAGTTCTTTCAGTCAACTTTTACCTTTATAAATGAGTTTTGATAAAATGAGTTTCCAACAGTGGACTGACTCAAATTTTGGTAGACATTTACCTTATATCCTTTCAGAGGACTTTTTGTGTGAAACTCAGGGAGCAGGCCTGCATGTCAGGGAATGGAAAATTTTGATCAGGAATAAAACGATCAGTTAAACAATTGTTATCAAGAACAAAAATATTTAATGATCATCTGTGAAAGTTTGGCACCAAAAACTCTGTTTTAAGCCAGTTTATTCCAAATGGGAGGAATGGGATTACAAGAGGGAAATTCTCTGGCAGGTGCCTTACCAAGGAAGCCACCTTCTTCAAATCCTATTTGACTCCCAAAATCAGATTGTTAATTCTCCCATATATTTGCTACATCTTTCCATGTAAATTAGTTATGAGAATTTGGTATTTAGATCAAGATAACAACCTCTGCTTGATAAGTTTGTGTATTCTTAATAGCTGTTAAGTGAATTACATATGTACATTATAGAGAGAAGGTACATGTTGATCACTTCTGGGAGTTTAAGGGAAACAAGGTTAGCTTTCAATTTTGAACTAGAGGGATTTGATAGTACATCTAGGTGGTCACAATAACATGGATTGAGAAGTGTCCTTCCTCAAGCACTTCAGTATTTGTGCTTATTATCATTTGTTTTTCTTCTTTTGTGTCAAGGGAGGGGGGGGGTGGAGTGAGGGAGGGGGGGGGGAGTGCCAGCAAGGAAGTACTCCAAGTAGGTTTGCCCTGCACAAGCCAGCTCAGTTTCCTTAATATTAATAAATATTTCCTTTTTGTTTCAGGTAAAAGTTGTCTACAAGCAAAACATCCATTGTTAATTAAAACAAGCAG